>NC_070602.1:115326519-115449019 GCF_027172205.1 Podarcis raffonei
GAATTCCCATTCAAATGGCGTGTCTGAGCCATGATGCGATCGATTACCTGGGGCCCCCAATATTTTATTGAAATTGGCACCCCTGTTCCAGAAGGATACTTCTCCTCCCTCGGCGCAGGGGGCACTTCGCACGTGCTCAGAGGCACGCCCTCCCACGTCCCGAAGGGGAGAGAGCCCTCACCTTGAAAATTCATCCCGGCGATAAACCGCTTCGTGAGGCCCTGCGCTTATTAAACGGATTCTCTCTGTTTTGGCGAGGGGACAGCGCACGTGCGCCCACCATCACCTTGGCTAAACAGATGCCTGGGTCGCCTCCCCAACTGGGCCTGGCGGAGAGGCATTGAGGCAAACAAGGACGCGTCTCTTTGGAGGCTTTGTCAGTATGTAGGAAGCGATCCGGGCGTCTGTCCTCCCTGCTCTCCTCCCCACCCCCCGCTCCGGTTTCATTTTAATAAAAGCCATACTCGGGCATTATTTACAAGCGCCTATAATTTACCTATGCTATTTGGCAAAGCAACTTTGTCGGGCGGGGGGTGGGGGAGGCTGTGCGCGGGGAGGGGAGGGCGGGCGGGCGGACGAGTGTGTAGCAAAAGCAAGCGAATGAATAAATACTTCATAACTGCTAGTAGAACAGACTGGCTCCTGTAATGAAGAAAAGATTTATGTCACGTTATTTCAAGCCCAAATAGCGGCAGCCTCTGTTTGTCTCAGCCCAGTGCCTCTATTTAAATGTTACTTTCATATATTATGTGGCATTAATTTAACTATAGCTCATTAAGGCAGAATGAAATGGTTAAATTAACTTATCAACCCATAATGATGATGAATGAGGTATTAATTCAGATACAAGCTGGGCAATTTGCAAGTTTACGCATTCTGATGGTTCTCAAATAACATTTTGAATAGCGGGTCAGCGCCTCAATCAATTACATAAGCATGTAAAGTCGGTCTCTCGGAAAAAAAAGGAGAGAAGAAGCCCTTTTCATGCATATGCATTAAAACATGTTCGCAATTACGCTCGGAAATTGCCTTCATTGGATTAAGCAGGGGTTTGGACGCGGGTTCTGGTCTTGCCTCCCTGCGCCTTTTATTAAAGAGCCGCTTTGGCTGCAAAAGAGACGAGGCGATTTGGGGGCGGGGGGCGGGGAGGAGGAGTTGTGGGAAGAACAGCCGCGTTTATCCAGAGCGAAGGGAAGGCCCGGCGCGCACTCGAGCCAGCCCTTTGGAGAAGGCGGCTAGACGATCCCCCAGCGAGACGTCGTCGAGCTCCCTTGGTTTTCTGGGTGGTCGGCTGACGAAACTGACCAGGGAGACAACCTCGCTTAGAACAGGCCTTTCCGCTCCGAAAGGAAGCTGGAGTGCCGTCTCTGACGCGTGCCGTCCATTGAATGCGGGGCGATCGCTTCTGACGTGCACGACACGGTGGGCCTGGGATGTGTGGGCACCAAATGTAGCGGGGCGGAGGCGGGGATAAGGTTTAAGAAGCCTTGCAAGGACTCCCCACCATATCTCTTTACGCCTAGAATGACCATCCATGAGGTCTTTGTCACATCCTGGCTGCGATCCCGAGCATACTTGGTTGGCATCGGGGTGCCAACTTGAATAAAATATTGGGGGGGGCCGGTAAGCCCACCCCGCATAAGTGAACAAAAGAGGCAGAACACACCCACACCATTTTAATGGTGATGCCCATCAACTTTTTGGGGGGAGCTCAGCCCCCTCGGTCCTCGCTGGTAAAAAGCTCCACTGAACTCGTTGCGGCAAATAGGTTTAGGATTGCAGCTGGGTAGGCGGTGATGGAAATACAGGAGGACGGGGGCTTCCTACAGGCGACACGATTTCCCTAAGATTTAAGAGTGAGGGGCTTGTGGGTTTCATTAAGGGTCCCCTAACTCTCCTTCTCACATAACCCCGCCCTCGTTATTCTCAGCATATTCACTTAGAAGCCATATTGAGTTTAATGGGCTTTCTCAGTCCAGTATTTATTTTTTTAATGCCGCGATCCTCAAACCACAATCCCGCCCAGAATTAGGCGGTCCACGCCAATTGAATTCACAGGGTCCAGATTGCGCCCTGTGTATTTATTCAAGGCAGGGACTCTTCGGCTACCGTGCAGCAAACAGGGCTACTTTTCTGGAATGCATCCCAGGGGGGAACCGCCAAGGATATGAATGTGATCATCACGATTTGATGGCCAATCCAACGCTTAAAGCTGTCCTCCAGCCTCGAATCCAGAGGTTGGGCTTGGATCGGTTGTCTGAAATGAGGCCGGACGAACCACAGGGAAGCAAGACAGAGAGGAGCATGGCGCTCTACTTTCTCGACGGAAAAGCTCGGGGGTTGCTGTGGTAGGACTGAGCCTACCTTCGTCATGTCTATTTACTTCAATGGGTCTACTCTAAGTAGGACTAGTATAGGGCACTAGGTAAAGGGACCCCTGACCATTAGGTCCAGTCCTGGCCGATTCTTGGTTTACACGCTCATCTCGCTCTATAGGCTGAGGGAGCCCACATTTGTCTGCAGACAGCTTCCAGGTCATGTGGCCAGCATGACTAAGCCGCTTGGGAGAACCAGAGCAGCGCACAGAAACGCCATTTACTTTCCTGCCGGAGTGGTACCTATTTATCTACTTGCACTTGATGTGCTTTCAAACTGCTGGGTTGGCAGGAGCAGGGGCCGAGCAACGGGAGCTCACCCCGTTGTGGGGATTCGAACCGCAGACCTTCCAATTGTCAAGTCCTAGGCTCTGTGGTTTAACCCGCAGTGCCACCCACGTCCCTCTAGTATAGGGCACTACCGTAGTTAATAAACAGAGTGGGTGGGGGAGCGAAGGTTTGATTTTAGCAGGTGGCAGAATCCTTCCACTTGGTTTAGATTTGCCCTTCTCTCATTTCTAAATTCAAATCGTATTAAACGCAGAAACCACCAGCCTTGAAAGTCAGAAGCGCGCCATGTGGCCTCTCTCTCTTTAATTATCTGGATCCAACTCTTAGTAGGTGAGACATTCTAAGTGGAGTAAGCGGCAGTTTCCCACAAGCTACCCCACCAATTCTCCTTACCCCACCAGCACCTTTGTCCCAAATGTAAACACCGATCCAGGGGTTCCAACTTAAATAAAATATTGGGAGGGGGGACCAGGCAAGCCTGGCCCTGCCCCATCTATCACATGATGTGGTGCACTGCACACTATTTAAATGACAGCTTCCATCAACTTTGCGAGGGGGTGGGTGAGTGGTCCCCTCAAATATTTTATTGGTTCTTATGCACCGATTCTAAACAGGTTCCTTTGAAGACGAAGAAGAAGAAAAAGAAGAAGAAGAGTTTGGATTCGGTATCCCGCTTTATCACCACCCTAAGGAGTCTCAAAGCGGCTAACATTCTCCTTTCCCTTCCTCCCTCACAACAAACACTCTGTGAGGTGAGTGAGGCTGAGAGACTTCAGCCAAGTGTGACTAGCCCAAGGTCACCCAGCAGCTGCATGAGGAGGAGCAGGGAATCAAACTCTGTTCACCAGATTATGAGTCCACCGCTTTTAACCACTACACCACACTGGCTCTCTCTTTTAAAGCATAGCCTGTGGTTCATTCCAACTGGACTTACTTCCAAGTAGTGTTCAGAACCGAGATGTCAGACGTGGCAGGTTGCGATCACAACTGCAGCGGATTTACTCTGGAATAAACCTTTTCCAAACCAGAGCTTCGGGCCAAACGAGTCCCTGAATGGCGCCTTACCTGCCCAGGTTTCCTTGTGAAAGGGCTCCCTTGATTGACTGCACACCTGACCTGAAGATCACGAAGCTACTTGGAATTGGTTCTCCTTTCCCCCCTGCCTGCCGATGGCGGGGTGTGCGTGGAAACGCAGGAAGTGGCATTTCAAGGTTCCAGTGGCGGCAGTTTTCATAACACTTCAGTGGCTTAGCGACGGCCTGACATTTACAAACCATCTGGGAAGGTCCAGCTTCTAGCTGGTTAGAAGAGAAACCCGTTCAAAGATCCTTTCAAGGCGAAGCTCAAAAGGTGGCCACTCCTCTCTCGAGCGCTCTCTCACCACACAGAGGCATATTGTCTCATTGATTTTCAAACAGGATTTTCCACTCGATTCAGCGGGGCCTCCTGCTCACGCAAATCAATGGCACACTTGCTTTGCTAAGACCGGGATCCACCTCTCTGGAGATGGGACTTACTCCCGAGTAAACGCACTCAATACTGCGCTTGCGTTTGACATGCCTAACCGGCAAATCTGGGGTAGTCCCGGGACATTTCTTAGGCGACACGCAGCTCTCAGCTCCGGAGGATCAAATGTTTATTGAACTGTAGCAGTCCTTTCCCCTATGATCCTAAACATACCGGCCATAATTCAGCGTAGCGCAGTGGCCAGAATACACCACACTGGATTGGGCGCAGTATATTCAGGATCAGGGAGAACTAGGTTCAAATCTTCACCTAGCCACGGAGCTTGTTGCGGGATATTGGACCAGTCCCTAACTCTTACCATAGGAGCCAACTCTTAGGGGCCGAGGTCCCTTCAGCTGCCCCATAAAGTATTTGAGGACTCCCTCAAAGGTAATGAGCAATGCCATTCAAATGGTGTGCGTGTGCCATGTCATGTGATCGATTATGTGGAGTAGGGTTTACCTGGCCCTCCGCAATATTTTATTCAAGTTGGCACCCGTGACTCTTCCCATGGCCTACCTCACAGCGTTGTTGAGAGGATAAGATGGGGAAGTAGTGGGGAAAGAGTCATATTCCTTACTTTAAGTTCCTTGGAGGAGTGGAGGGATATCAATGTGATAAAAGGTAAAGATACAGCTTAATAAATAATTACAAAACCTAGGAACAAATCTCGCTGAGAGCAACGTGATGGGGTGACAGACTCATGACTGATTTCTGTCCTGTTGATTCCAGTGGAACCTCGTCGTGGCTAGAGATTATATGGAACTCATTCAGATCACAACAGCTTTCGCAGCTGGATTCTGTACATTCGTTGGAAGCAAGTGCTGCTCAGCCCCCAAGAATGATGCTCAGGGTGAGGTTTTTCAAGTTGTGGTCCTAAAAGAGCAATTTGGTTGTCCATCTCGCTGGACTCAGCGGGACATTCCTAAGTCAACGTACTTACTCTGTAAGCCTATGCATGCTTCCTTGGGAGTCAAGTCCTCCTGAGCTCAGCGCGATAGGACTGCTCTGTTAAGAACCGCATCGCGCTCTTTCTCCTATGTTCCTGAGGAATAGATTGGCCATTTGATTCCAAGTCAATACATTGGGGACTCAGATGCAAATCTAATTTAAAATATGCTGATGGGTTCAGGGTAATGGGGGGACGGACTGCTCTGGTATTGGCGACGATTTTGCCAGAGTCGCGTTCAATTACGACTACTTCTAAACGCTTAGATTTGGGGCAGCGTTTTCATTGTCATGAACAGGCCAGACTCGACGACAGGTAGGATTTGGGTGGGAATAGTCTTGGAAATATTTCGAATTTTGATTTCTATTAGTAACAGTTCCATGCTCTTCCAGAACACTCCCATGCATTTACTCGACCCTAATAATAATAATAATAATAATAATAATAATAATAAACTGTAATAATGAGAGACCCCAAAATGTAGTTGGCACTGGTTCTGGATAAATTGAGCTCAGCTATGAACTCTTTGCGATATGCCTCAAGACAGATCCACAGCGCGATCCTACTTGCGGGCAGATTCTCTTGACATCAACGGGATTTGAAACCATTCTCTGACGTTTAAGGGCGGAGTTAAGCAGCTCTGTAGTTCCGCCCTAATATCAAGGCTCTTTTACAGTGCAGAATAATATACTACTCAGAAGACTAAAGGAACCGGAGGACAGGGGAGAAACGCTTAAGGCCGGCCCCTGGAGTGTGTGTGTGTGTGTATATGTATATGTGTGTGTGTGTGTGTGTGTGTGTGTGTGTGTGTGTATATATATATATATATATATATATATATATATATATATATATATATAAAGTTGGGGTGGGCAGAGAAAAGAATTGTCTGGAAAAGAGCAGGTGGCCAGCGAGGATCTGTTGAGTAGTTTCAAAGAGCTCCCCAACTGGTTGCTCTCTTGCTTGGCTTTGAAGAGACCCTTTGTTTTTTTGCAAAGATCTGAACTAAGAGACCATCCGGAATTATGTTCACAAAATCCCCACAGGCTCTTTTAATGACCTGAGTAGTGGAGTGGAGGAGGGGGAGTGTATGTGTGGAGAGGCAATTTCGCGCATCAAAATTTACACACATATATAATTGTAAGTTTCCGAAACGCTGCGGGTATTACTATTATTGTTGTTGTGCTCCCAGCAGACAAAATCCTGAGTCTTAGGCCAAGAGCTAAACAAAACAACGGGATGCTTTGAACAGCTTTTCTCTGAATATGTGTGCTGGTGCTGTACTATATACATCTACACACATATGTGTCCCACTCTCTCCTCCAAAATAGTGAAAATTACATGCTGCGCCTGTGTGAGAGTTTTCATCAGGTCCTTTTAAACAGAACACACGTGTGTGTGTGTCTGTGTGTGTGTGTGCGCGCGCGCGCTATATGAATTTGTTGCCAGTGTTCCTGAGCAGTTGATGGAAGGAAAATAATAAATAAATAAAGATTAATCCAAATATCAAGGACATCTGCTCCGAGGTACTTATTATATTAATAAATGGTAGAGGCTATAACGATACTGTATAGGACGTGGGTCTTGGCATTGGAGCTCGGCCCTTTCTCCTCTTCCTCACCCCTTTTAATGGAAGCGGGTCATGTTAACCCGCCTGGAGGAAACCCCCCCCCCGGCCCCCGGAGGAAGCAACATTTCTCGAAAACGAAACCACTTCCTTTGCGTCGTTCCAATTCAGCCAAAGGGATAGAGCGGAAACCACGTCCCTCTTAACATTAGGCGCTAAAGTGAGATGGCCAAGAGTCCAGAAAGGGGACGGATCAAGGGCCACCAAGTGTAGCTAGTTAGGTTTTGTCTACCCAAATCGTGTTGGAACAAGGCGATGTCGCAGGGCCATGAATGGACAACTTCTTGACCATAACCAAGCCAGGCACAGAGCACCTGTGTTAAGAGCCTAGTTAGCGCCAAGCGCTCTCCGTCCTAGTTCACATCAGTGGATTTCTTGGAAAGATTCAGCGGCTTGTAAATTCAGGTCCTGCCCCCTTTAAATGGACGCAGCTGTGCTCTGTAAGGGAGCGCCTCCTCTACTGGAAAAAAGAGGAGGAGGAGGAGGAGGAGAACAGGAAAGAATAGCAAAGCTGGAAAGTCGCCCGGTTGTTTCAGTCATTCTCTTGTGGTTCATTCAGGGCAAATGTTAAAAAAGCAAGCAAACGCATAGGCAGGGGGCTCCTTTCCTGATCGCAGCTTGACAAAAGGACTGGTGCCACAGCTTGTGGAAGATGCCTCCCATTGGCAACTGCGCCTCAAGCAGATTAGCTGTGATTCCTGCATTGCAGGGGGTTGGACTGGGCAACTCTTTGGGCCCCTTCCAGCTCTGTGGTTCTATGATTCTATGTTTGGCACAGTCAGGTGAGACAGGAAACGACAAGGGCAAGACGGAAAATGAAGTCGAGAACAGCCAATCCACGGATATTTGGTGGTTAAAAACATACACACACACAGTTGCTCAACGCTTCCTCTTGGACCGTTCCGTAGGTGCTCGTTGGATAAACCAACTATTATTGTTGTTGTTTTATTATTATTATTAACCGTCCTTCATCCGAAGATCACAGGCATTTAGCGCTGCTAACCGGATTCGTGTTGCTACATACACCGTTGCCTTTTGCTCACGCTTCCTTGGGGTTCCTGCTCTCCACGTGTCGCCCTCCCATCACCGCGGCGCCATGATGGGATGCCTGAATGGGCATTAAGCGCACAGGCAATTCGGAACCAGCCTGCGCCGGCTCACCTTGCTGTACACTGAAGGCCAGTTGGACTTGCCCCACTGAAATCAACTCTGCCTGTCTGTACTCAGAGGCAAGGAACTTGCTCCCCCTGGGATGTGTGTGGTGCCTATAGACAGGACTGCAGTTTTAGAAGCGAACTACAGTGGTACCTCGGGTTACATACGCTTCAGGTTACAGACTCCGCTAACCCAGAAATAGTACCTCGGGTTAAGAACTTTGTTTCAGGATGAGAACAGAAATTGTGCTCCGGCGGCGCAGCGGCAGCAGGAGGCCCCATTAGCTAAAGTGGAGCTTTAGGTGAAGAACAGTTTCAGGTTAAGTACGGACCTCCGGAACGAATTAAGTACTTAACCCGAGGTACCACTGCACGGCATATTCAAGGTTCACCTTAGCCGCAAAGTCATCTAGGTGGCTTTAAGGAAGCCTCAAAGCTACTGTTCTCTCAGCCCACCCTCACATCGGCAAGGTTGGGATAATGCACTGGCTCTCCTTACAGGACTGTTGTGAGAACACACACACACACACACACACACACACACACACACACACACACCTTCCTTGGTCATGGATGCTTTAGTTGAGATTCCCGCATTGCACGGGGTTGGACTAGATGACCCTTGGGGTTTCTTCCAACACTGCAATTTTATGATTCTATGTTTTCAACGTTTGAAGTACAATACTGTATATGAATGCTAAATAGCATAGGTGTTCATTAGAGGGCTTGAACGTTTGAAACGGGTCCTATGAGTGCTAAATATAATTATCCCTCATTAAGCTGGAAAAACCATCGGTGGCAAAAGGCAGGGTGTTTTTTTTAGCCGTTTTGGTAACCTGTTAGAGATTTCCTTCCTGAGCGGGCTTTTGGTGTTTTTTTGACCTGGTGATGAGCGATGGATGCATATCCTCTTCGTGACGCAGGCCGTGTGCCTTTATTTCCCAAGGCCCTTTGCTTGGGATATTCTCGTTGAGTCCGAAGATCCCACCCCCACTCCCAGTAGCAAGGATGTGGGTTGCATCCTGCGTGCAGGGACCTTGCGACTGTCCTTAAGCATCCTGAAAACAGCCCTCAGTCTGGAGAAACCACTGTGCTCTTTTATTTCTTCCTATGAATGGGCCGATTCTTCGGCTTCAAAGCTGCAGAATTGGCAGACCACCTCCGCTTGCAAGCCTCGGCGCGCAACCCTACACGCTCACATACTTTGGAGTAAACCCCACTGAACTTCGTGGGATCAAGCTGGAAAATAAATAAATAAATCAGCTGCGCCAAAATGAACGGGGCTTTGCCTTGCGGTTCCCCAAGAAACCTGGTCGGGAGAATCGGGTTGGCGCTTCTGTTGGAATCAATGCGGATCGAGTGGCTGTGGCTTAACATTAAAACGCTTGGATTTAACCAGGTGGCGAATTGGACGCTTAAGCGCGTTTTCCATCGGATTACCTGATCCCAGCGTCTCATGATTGATCACATTGCTCGATCGCTTCGGACACAGCCCGAAAGAGCAGGAGTGTATTAGGGGGCGGATGTTTACCCCGCGCTTCTGCCCTTCGAGGCAAGCCTCAAGTGTATATACAGATATAGTTTTGCTACTGCTGCTGCTGCGGAGGGGGTGGCAGTGAAGTTTGCCGCCTCCTCCTCTCCCTTTTCCTCGTCGCTTTCTAACCTTCCCAACCGCAGAACTCAATTATAAGAGCTTTGATTACAACGATATATCTTTACAGCGCTCCAAACGCGTGGATGTCAAGGGTAATGCTTTAAAGAGGAGGCAGGGCGCAGCTATTCATACGCGAGATGCCTGACAGCTCTTTGATGGCGAAAATGATGCTCTCTTCACTTGGCCGCCAGGCCTGCTGAGGGAGACTGCACAGTGGCAGAGAGAGAGAGGGGAGAGGAGGGGGAGACAGAGAAAAAACACGCAGATCAACGTCATTATGGGGCGATGACAGGAAAGGCCTGCTTAGATCCGGGAAAGAACGAATAAACTTGGATGGGCCAGGGACCCAAGCCCAGGCGGGGGAACCTGTGGCCAACCGGTGTTACTCACATTAACTGAGACCATTGGCCACGGTGGCTGGCGCTGATTTTTATTTATTCTTTAAATTACCTTTATACCCCGCACCTTTCTCTCCAAGAAACTTAAGGTGGCGCACAGAGTTCTCTCCCTCCACAACCCTGCGAGGTAGCGCTGGCTGAGATGCCGTGGCTGCCTCAAGGTCACCCCGTGAGATTCATGGATTAGTGATGATTTGTACCCTGGTTTCTCTTAACCTGGTCAACCCTCTAACCACTAAGTCACACTGTGTCTTAATTTTTTATGATCTTTTTTGTTGTTTAGTCCTTTAGTCGTGTCCGACTCTTCGTGACCCCATGGACCAGAGCACGCCAGGCAATCCTGTCTTCCGCTGCCTCCTGCACTTTGGTCAGACTCATGTTAGTAGCTTCGAGAACACTGTCCAACCATCTCCTCCTCTGTCGTCCCCTTCTCCTTGTGCCCTCCATCTTTCCCAACATCAGGGTCTTTCCCAGGGAGTCTTCTCTTCTCATGAGGTGGCCAAAGTATTGGATCTGTCCTTCCAGTGAGCACTCAGGGCTGATTTCCTTCAGAATGGATAGGTTTGATCTTCTTGCTGTCCATGGGACTCTCAATAGTCTCCTCCAGCACCATAATTCAAAAGCATCAATTAATCGGCGATCAGCCTTCTTTATGGTCCAGCTCTCTCTTCCATACATCACTACTGGGATCCTTTGCGAGGGCTTACTCGTTTCCACAGTTCTTTCCTGATTTCCCTCTATCCGTTTCTCTTCCCGTTTTCCACATTTCCTTCTGAATTTTAAATATAGCGCGCATCCTCTGCACCTCCACCTCCCCCAGCCATATTTATACGCACAAGATCCTTATTGGAGAAAGTGCCACTCAAAACCGGGTTCGCATCTCCGCTCCTCCACATGCAGCTGCTGGGTGACCTTGGGCTAGTCACACTTCTCTGAAGTCTCTCAGCCCCACTCACCTCACAGAGTGTTTGCTGTTGGAAAGGAGATTATTAGCCGCTTTGAGACTCATTTGAGGAGTGATAAAGCGGGATATCAAATCCAAATCCAAACACACAAAACCCAATGGGGCATTATTTCAAAAGGAAATGTGCTTGGGTTTGGGGCCTGCCGTTCGGGAGAGATCCGCATTGTCGCAAAGGCGCTTTTTTAAAAAAATAATTCTATCTAAATGTTTTCCTCCTTTAAAATGAAGATCGGCTGCTGTGGACCAACAGCGGTCCTTTTGTTGCTTGTTTCCTTGCAGAGCTGAGAGAAGGAAGGCGGCGGCAGCAGTTGCCCAGAATACAAGGCACCGCCGGAGCCCTGCAGCTGCTCCCCTGCAGTTTATATACAGTAGTTGGGAGTCGCGTTAGCTCCGGTTTCCGGCCTGGTCTCAACTTTTCACGTAGGGCAGGAGCGGATCCAAGGCGACCCCCCGTTACCTCCTTACCTCCCCCCCGCGGAAAGAGTTCCGCCACAAAAGGCAAGGCTAGGAGGTCCGAGGCGCTAGGTCATCTCAAGCCTCCTTCCTCCCACCCTGAGAGAGGCATTGCCAGCCGCTTCTGAAGACCCAGGTGACTTCAGAGCTTGCAATGCTCCAAGCCACTCAGGGGATTAACTCCGGATCAAATGTTGCGGGGAGGTCGTGGCTTGTGGAGGGCGCTTCTGCGTTTTCTCTTGCGGGATGCTCCGAGCTGGAGGATGGGTTTGCTGAGTCAGCGCCGAGGTCTCGTGAGTGCCAGGTTGCCTTTTAATCTTGCGGTGTGGAAATCTGTGGTGGTGACCCCCTGCCCGCCCGTGGGCGTAGCCCGTGAGGGGGGCAGCTGCCCTTCCCAAAATCAAGAAAATAAATAGAAATACTTAACCAACAGCTCGGTTCTGCCCCCCCCCCAACATAAGGCCTGCCCTCCCAAATCCTGGCTACGCCCAATACACATATACACTCGACTCCCGCTCCAGTTGGTTTAGCCTTAGGGGAGTTCCTTTTAAGCTTGGTAGGAAAACATACCTGAGTTATGGATCGGGTTGGGGCAGGAGGGAAAACAATCCTAGACACCACCAGCCTGTGATTCAGGCCCATCCGTGTTAAATAGTTAAATGGGCCACCATACTTGGTAAGCATCCCAAACGCACAAGTCCCTTTGCGTAAAAGAAGGAATGAAAGGAAAAAGGAGGACTGTTAATGCGTGTGTGAGAGAGGGGCGGTTGTGTTGTTCATATTGCAATAGTGGTCATGAACCGTACAGTACTGTTCACCTACGCTTTCACTGGCCATTAAACCTTGAAAACATTCCAGAACTTCGTTGTGGATTTCGCCCTTCCCAAATCTACTTAATTTGAAATGGCTTCCCTGGGATGGCGAAGAAAAGACACCCCACAAGGGTTCAGAGAATGTCAACTGTTGTTTCGAGGATGGCATCGTCACCGTTATTAATTAGTCACAAAAGTGACCCAAAGCGACTTACACCAAAACACTAAAAACCCAAGTATAACAAATAACCAATAAAAACTTGGAAATGCATCTATGAACTGTAGAGAGAGAGAGGGGTCTTAGAGAGGCAACTAAAATAAGACACAAATACATGAAACCTTTCAGATTAAGGGCGAAAAGATAACCATTTGTCACCCTGGCCGAGATGGAACTGAGCGCCCATGGATGTTTTCTTGGAAGTAAGTCCCGGTGAATTCAAGGCAACTTACTCCTAGGTAAGCACGCACAGCGTTGCAGCTTAACACCGCAACCTTAGCCCTGTCTACACAGAAGTAAGAGGCATTTAATGGAACCTTCTCTTGTGTAAACGTGCCAAGCACCGTAGCCTATGAATCCATAGATTTTAAATTCCATTGAACACACTTCCAAGGAAACGTGGGGAGGATCGCGCAGTGAGGCTGCCGTCTTGAAGACACGTGCAAGAAAGGTAGTTCCGCCGAACAGAAAAGGGGCTTACTTCTGAGTAAACAGGCACTGTTCGTCTCAACTTGCTTTATTGCAACCGCCGCCTTGAATGTCTTTGTCCAGGAGGGGAGCATGGTAGGAGCTTGGAAAAAACCAAAACAAAACTCGAGAATCAATCAAGAAATTAAGCCCTGCGCGGCTATGTTTTATTTGAAGTCATAAACGCCCTTTCCCAAAAGTCCCTTAATAGAAGGACCGGGGCCTGCTTGGTGACGAAGGAGCTTGCCCAGACTTTTGGCGAGGCGCAGCAAACTTTGCACCAGAGTCCGCTTGGCACCGTTCACTTTAATAGGCTTCTTGACTTCTGGGGGAAATAAACCGTTCCAGACATACTTCGCGGGGGATAACCAAGAGGGGAAGCAAAAATCCTGGCGCTGAGAACTCCGATCACACCGGGCAGAGTCGGGATCAAGTCTTCCTTTTGCAACAGTGATCAGGCATTGTCCTCCCACGCTAGGTCAGCAGAGTAGCAGATCCTGCGGCCTACCAGATGTTGCTGATGGGACCTGGGATCTAACTGGTGAACCCCCGATTCCCCCATTCCTAGTGCAGAGAGGAACATTGCCCCCCCCAGCCGTCTAAACTAGTGGCACTTACTGTACGCACCGTCCGTTCTGCGGAAATCCTGGAAACTGAGGGAGCGCAGGAGCACCCGAGAAGTCCAACTGGTAGGCTGCCATCCTACCCACGCTTCCCGAAGGAAGGGAGCTTGCACGAATGGTGCATCCGGACAAGCTTTTCAGAGGATTGTCAGCTAAACTTCGATCCTAAACGCTCTTTCCTGGCGAGTTCCTACAGAAATGCATAGGGCTCGCTTCTGACTTAAGTGTGGGTTGCAAACTTCACCCAACGACCTAGTCTTTTGCATATTTGTTCGGAAGTGGGTCCCGCAGTATTCATTGGAGCCTACTCTCAGATAAATGTGCACAGGATCGATGTTTAAAGATCCAGGGAAGCATCAACCAACCATGGAATCTCCAATCCTGTGCATATTTACCTAAGCAAGATCTCAGTGGGTTTTGCTTCCAGAAGCGGGTGGTGGTGGAAACAAACTTGGTATCTGAGGGCGTCCCTGAACTCGATGGTTGGGCAGAGGTTCCAATTTCAGGAAGCGGATAACACATCCAGCTACTAACCAGGGCACATGAAACGTATGCTCCAACTTCACCGTCCATTAAATGCTTTCATCCTAGACACCAAAAGGCAATGAATTATTATTATTTTCCCCAAAGAAGTTCAATCTCCATCAGAGGAATCCTAGAATCGTGGAGTTGGAAGGAACCCAGAGAGACACCTAGTCCAAGAGTCCAGTTCCATCGCTCAGAGCCTAATTTAACCTAACCTAACGAACTGGTGGACTTAGAAAGTTGTATGTTTTTGTTTGTTTGTTTGTTTGTTTGTTTAAGTCTCCACCCGCTTTATTTAATTGAATCGTGCCTGGCTGAAATGCCCAACGGAGTTCAGCGGGATCCACTTGCAATCTCTCGGTGGGAATCCGCGGCCTGCCGCTCGCTGTTGCGCGAACGTTAAGTCCCGGACTGAAACCGGTTAGAAGGCACTTTGCTGTTTCGGGAAGTGTCACCACCGATCAGCTAGGCGCCAATGGCGCCTCGCTGCTCCGTAAGCCTAAGGACAAATGCCGAAGAGCCTTTTTCCCCCTCCCCGCCCTTCAAAGTTCGCTCCCTCCTCCTCCTTGTGGTTTCCCAGCTCATCTGGAGGCATCAATTCAATTCAAAGGGGAGAAGGTGGGAAAAAATCTGGGCGGGGGTGGTGGAGAGACGGCAAAACTGCAGCCTCAAGGAAAAGGCAGGAGAATGAGAAATTTAATCAGCAAAAGGAGACGTATACACATCCATTTCCGTGAATAAATTAGCTGCTTTCTCTCTCTCTCTCGTGCTGAGCAGAAAGTGGAGAAAGAGGGGTGGGGTGGTGGAGGTGGGCAGGGAGAGAGGAACATTTAGACAAGGAACGTGCCTTCCAGAGAATCTCATTTTTTTCTGGAAAGAAATGTACTTAGCTCAGGAACTCACTGGCCATGACCAGTATGTTAGGGCTCATAAAGCCCTCTGGTGAATCCTGGTATTGTTGGATTGTGAGTTGAGGACCCTCCACCCATAGGATTATAAGAAGACACACAGACACATTATTTTAGGTTAATGGGCAAAATTAGGCCACAACTTTTATTGGTTACAGCATGTGAGTAGTATTGGCTTAGGCATTGGATGAAACAGCAATACAAGACTCCACCCTGCACAGCCGGGAGTCATATCAGGGCTAACAACCAATGGGAGGAGCTTGTTGATGCAAATACAACTGGAAGCTCCCCCATGACATCACCGGGGGTCATGCCATGGCCCTAGCCACCAGCAGGGCATCGGACAGGATCCACGACCGCTGGATTCCTTTAACAGAATACGCAAAAAAGGAGGGGTAGATGATGGCCCATACCCAATCCTCCAACACAGCACACATATTCCAATGCCTAACCGCCAATACCAGAAAGTTGTGACGAAGGTAGCCGAAAAAACCTAGAGGCTGGTGCTAATTTGCCAAATGGATAAAAAAGTCCTACCAGGCCCACTTGGGCAACCAAGGCAACCAACCAAAGTCCATAGTAAGGTCAATACCCAAAAGAAGCTGACCTAAGAGGGAGGGAGGGCGGGAGATCTGAAGAAAGCAGGAACAGACTGGGAGCAGAGTGCTGCTGCGGCTGTTTAAATGCATTTAGCCCCACCCACCAGCTGGCCCTATTGGTCAGCTGGAAGTCTTGGCAGTGGCAGCAGAAGCAATCAGGAGCAGAGAGCCGAATATGCCTCCCTGCCCCCGCTCACAACCCCTCCCCTCTGGGAGGAGGAGAGGCCTTGTGGGAAGGCTGACCTTCAAACACATACCTGATTTGCATGGAACCTCTTTTTGGTCCCATGTCTCTGCACCAGTGCCAGATGGATTTAGGGTGGTGGTTCCCTCACACAGGGCACAGAGCCAGTAGGGCACCTAATAATAATAATTCCTACATTTATATGGGTACCTACTGAGAAAATGGGTACCTACTGAGAAGACACACCGACACATTATTTTAGGTTAATGGGCAAAATTAGGCCACAACTTTTATTGGTGCAGCATGTGAGTAGTGGGTGGTGCTGTGGGTTAAACCACAGAGCCTAGGACTTGCTGATCAGAAGGTCAGTGGTTCGAATCCCCGCAACGGGGTGAGCTCCCGTTGCTCAGTCCCTGCTCCTGCCAACCTAGCAGTTCGAAAGCACGTCAAGTGCAAGTAGATAAATAGGTACCGCTCCGGTGGGAAGGTAAACGGCATTTCCGTGTGCTGCTCTGGCTTGCCAGAAGTGGCTTAGTCATGTTGGCCACATGACCTGGAAGCTGTACGCTGACTCCCTTGGCCAATAAAGCCAGATAAGCGCCGCAATCCCAGAGTTGGTCACGACTAGACCTAATGGTCAGGGGTCCCTTTACCTTTTTTACTGAGAAAATACATGGAAAGCAACTGTACCAAATGGAATTATTGTGAAAATAAGAAATATGGGAGGGGGCACCAAATTTCGTCTTCAGGGCACCATATTACCAAAATCCAGCCCTGCTGGGAATCGCAGTGGGGCAGAGTGCTGTTCCTGGTGGGCTTCTCCTAGGCATCTGGTTGGCCTCTGTGAGAGCAGGATGTGGGACTAGATGGGCCATTGGCTTGACCCTGCAGGGCGCTCCTTATGTTCATCTTATTGATTCAAGTGTTTTGTTTGAACTTTGTCCCCAGTTAAGATGTCTCCTACTGAAGCTAAGCAGGTCTTGTTCTCCAAGCTACCTGAATGGAAGACCACCTGGAAACCATATGAAAGTGTCTCTGAGCAAATGCAGCCCATCCATCTGCAGAAAAGCCAGCTCCTTCCCAACATTCTGTCACACTTTCTAGAGTGACCAAGAAACAGACTCCAGAGCCAGGTGATGCAGATGGAGAGGCGAGGCCATGCAAACGAGAGCAAGTTTAACCCCGGAGGGCGATGAGCAACAGAATCAACAGACTCATTAACAGCACTTTGGGGGAGAACATGGATCAGGCCAATGACCATCTAGTTCAGTATTGTGTTATCACAGTGGCCAACCAGATATCTATGGGAAGTCTGTAAGCAGGACCTGAGCACAAGAGCACTTATAGTAGTAGTAGTAGTAGTAGTAGTAGTAGTAGTAGTAGTAATAATAATAATAATAATTTATTTATACCCCACCCATCTGGCTGGGTTTCCCCAGCCACTCTGGGTGGCTCCCAACAGAATTAAAAGCACAATAAAACACCAGGCATTAAACACTTCCTTAAACAGGGCTGCCTTCAGATGTCTTCTAAAAGTCAGATAGTTGTTTATTTCCTTGACATCTGATGGGAGCGCACTCCACTACCGAGAAGGCCCTCTGCCTGGTTCCTTGTAACTTGGCTTCTTGCAGTGAGGGAACTGTCTGAAGGTCCTCAGAGCTGGACCTCAGTGTCCGGGCTGAACGATGGGGGTGGAGACACTCCTTTGATATACTGGTATTTAGAAGAATATTGCCTCCAACCATTTAATGTGGCATAAACAATCTGCGCCAGAGTGCAACAGCATTCTCCCCACTGTGGTTTGCTTCCACTTCACCGTTGTAGCTACTAGAGAAGTCATAACTTCTAACTTCTCTAATAAATACAAATACTTGCTTGCCATCCAGTTAAACAGAGCACACCCTCTCAAATTAAATGTTTCTGTTAGCCACTTGGCTAGATCACATAAGCTAATTTTAATCTCAGAAGGCATCAAGGTTTTTTAGCAAAGATCTCTTCCCTTCTTATTTCCCCCCTTCAAACGGTGATTGAAATGACAATGAAGATTTCAAGCATGTTTGTTTTCTCTCTTCCTCCTCTTTTTAAGGTGCTGAAAACTGCATCAGCAACTATCCTGTTCCATTTATACTCTTAGGATGCCTAAGAGTTTTTAGAAAACCATCAGGCACTTCTAGCTCAGCTTTTTCAGCTTGTAAGAGGTGGGCAGTTAGTGCATTGTAGTTCATTTTATTTAGTTATTTCAAAGACGTTTATTACCCTGAACAAACTAGCGGTTTCGCTCTGGCCTTTTTACTTGGGAAGGAAATATACAACTTCACCCTCCAGTGATCTTGATACTTTGTCTATTAAACTTACTTTAAATGGGAGCATATTTCTCTGGGAAACAGATGGTCTTCAGTACGCACAATTATAAAGACACAGGATGGTTTAGTTTCAGTTCCACATTTCCTGCTGCATCACACACTTCCAAGGGAGCTTATTTTTCCAAAAGAAACAATAACACTTGTGTGTGTAAAAAAAAAAAAGGTGTATCAGCATTTCAGTCCACCACCGTTGTGATCTTGAAGATTTCATGCATTCTGAGCAAAATATCCATTGTTACAATGTGGGGGAGGGGTGGAGAGAGGATCACTGGAGCCCCCAATGTATGCTTCATTCTGTTCCATCCACTCAGCTAATTCTCCCTTTCTTCGGAGCAGCTGCATGATGGTCCATGATGATCATGGGCCACCTCTGGTTGTGAGTAATGGCCGAAAGTCAGTTCCCAGGGAAGGAGAGAAGAGGCACTTCCAGATTCCCACCATCAGCTAAGCCCATGGCCCCCCAATAAAATATTTGAGAGACCCACCCCCAAAGTTGATGGGCATGGCCATTCAGCTGCTATGTGTGCACTGCATCTCATGTTATTATTACTATTATTATAAGTGGTCTTGTGCTCAGGTCTTGCTTGCAGGCTTCCCATAGACATCTGGTTGTCCACTGTGATAACAGGATACTGAATTGGATGGTCATTGGCCTGATTCACCAGCCTCTTCTTATGTTCTCCCCCAAAGTGCTGTTAATGAGTCTGTTGATTCTGTTGCTCATCGCCCTCCGGGGTTAAATTTGCTCTCGTTTGCATGGCCTTGCTTCTGCATCACCTGGCCCTCCAAACGTTTTATTCAGGTTGGCTCCCGTGCCAACTTGTGTTGGAACACCCCTCACCCTTTTCTGGTAAACCCATAATATAGGGTTGGAGAAACCCACCAGAAGATATTGAACTCTAGCCTCCTTCACCCCAGCATGCATGGTCAATGATCCAAGAGTATCAGCTTGTACTGGAGGCTGATGTGGCTGCATGGCAAAAAGTAGATAGAGAGAAGAACCTCCAAGATTCCCAGACTGTCCATACTGATGTAGCCTGTGCTGACTTCTCCTCAGGTCTAGATGGATAGGTTGTTCCTTTTTTATCCTCACCTCTTCATCTTTCATGCCTCTCCTACTGAGAAACAGGAGAAAGCATGGCTCTCCAGGCATCTCTACCTTAGTTAGATAGAACTAGAATCTTTCATGTGCTTCCTGTAAGAAATGTAGCTTTCTTACTTTCCTAAACTCAGGGTCTCAGGGTGATTATATCCAGGGCAAAGTGTTCTCCTTCAATAGGGATTCAATGTCAAGTTCAGCATCTGCTGAGTGTTTTCACTCTAAATGCCAGCACAGGTGAGGGGGGGGAATTGGTGGCATGGGGGCACATCAGCCAGACTATGCAGATACCCCTCTGATGTTCAGTGCCTACAAGCAACACTGAAAAGTCACAGGTTCCCTGCCCCAGTCTTCAGTGTTTAAAATTAAGTCCCGTGGAAGTTAATGGGATACAGACTGTAATCTACATTCAACCAAAATAGACCAAAACTTTTCATAGATGCTAATGGCTGTCGACTGCAGTCTTGGACTAACTTGGGTTGAGCCTTAGTTCGGTGAAATTAAAGCCAGATAAAGCAAAAGGTCAGTATGATGATTAAACTATCAAAGTGGATGATTCAAGAACATTATGTGAAACATCAAAGGAATTCTAGAGGAAACATTGCAGAAACTCTGGCTTGTCTAAAGGCAAATGGACAGTCAGAACTGGGTTGTACAATTCCCCCCCCCCAAAAAAAACTTACTCTAGGATAACTGCTTGAAAGGTGGCTAGATAATGCTTACAGGAACAATATTTTCTGGAGAATTGTTTTATTATTATTTTTTTAAACAAAGTATTAATGTATTATTTAAAGTACTAGTGCTTAATTGAAAGAGCAAACTGCACACATTTTAGAAGTATCTATTACTCATCTGGACATCTGGTCTTCCCATCCTCAGGGTGAAAGAAATAGTCCATAAAATGGAAAAAATAAAGGACTAACAGTGCAATGCTACCTATGTTTACTGAGAAGGAAGTCCCACATTGTTCAGTGGGGCTTACTCCCTAGCATGTGTGCTCAAAATTGAAGCCTAAAGCCCATTCTATTAAATTTGATGAACAAGAGCCTCACTTTGTTTATTGGTAGAACCGATTCTGCAGATACCTTGGATGATTTGCTGTACCTCATCCTGATAGCTACTAGTAGATTGAGAACTACCTTTTGCCCATCCCTGTGCACACAGTGATGTTGTGCTCTCTGCAGGGATCTGCTTCTCCACTGCAAACTCCACCCCTCTGCTCATCAGCTGACTGTCACCCAGTGAGTCTCTAGGGAAGGCACTAAGCCCCCAGCTGACATGCATCCCCAGCCCTGGGCAGGATCCATTCATCTTTTTCTTCTTTCTGAGGCTTTTGTGCATCTCGTGGATTTGGAAAGGCTCCTCGCTGTGTGAGGAAACCTTGCGGCAGTTTTTCCTTAATACCAGGAGAACCTTAATAGTTGGTTTTATTGGCAACCCACAGATTCACAGCCACGAAAAGCAGCTAGGACTGGCTACACAGGCAAGTCTAAGGTTCCAACCAGTTTCCACTGTGGAGAGAGTCACACTCAGTGAAGGAAGGGGTGTTTCAGTGACAGATCAGATATGCCTCTTAATAATAATAATAATAATAATAATAATAATAATAATAATAATAAATTTATACCCCACCCATCTAGCTAGGTTTCCCCAGCCACTCTGGGCGGCTTCCAACAGAATATTAAAATACAATAACCCATTAAACATTAAAAGCTTCCCTAAACAGGGCTGCCTTCAGATGTCTTCTAAAAGTCTGGTAGTTGTTTTTCTCTTTGACATCTGGTGGGAGGGCATTCCACAGGGCGGGTGCCACTACTGAGAAGGTCCTCTGCCTGGTTCCCTGCAACTTGGCTTCTCGCAGTGAGGGAAACACCAGAAGGCCCTCAGAGCAGGACCTCAGTGTCCAGGCTGAATGATGGGGGTGGAGACGCTCCTTCAGGTATACTGAGCTGAGGCACCACTCTGGCTACACTCACAACAGTGCATAGCTCATATATGCAGGGCCCTACTCAGTGAAGGAAGGATTCACAGGTATAAGCCCCCATTCATACAATGCCCAAGGGCCTCTATTCATACCATGCGAGCTAATGAGAAAGCACATGCTGGACCATGGTTTCCCAAACTTGGGTCTCCAGCTGTTTTTGGGACTACAACTCCCATCATCCCTAGCTATCCGGACCAGTGGTCAGGGATGATGGCAGCTGTAGTCCAATAACAGTTGGAGACCCAAGTATGGGAAACCCTGTGCTAGACTTTGTGTGGACTGTGCTGAAAACTTTGATTCATAAAGCAGAAGTAGGTCATGCGTAGCATGATGGGAGACAACAACAGAAGTTGGGTTATTATGTGATCCTCATCCATATTTAATACTGGCTAAGAAGCTGAAACTGAGGTGTCAGCATTTCTTCAAAGCACATTATGTGGGAATAATGATTCCAGCACAACAGATTTCTACACTGAGCCCTTAAACACCATGACCTTCCCTTTTATTATATTAAATCTGAGTTTCCTAAGAATACTGTGTAGCCATGCAGACCCCCAAGAAAGTACAAAATTGTAACAAAGCAGTATTCAAAAGATGAACCTTTGAATCCCAATTCACACATTCCCTATTATGTGGCCTCGAGTATCAAAACGACATTTTGTTAAGATAAGAACATTTTTTAGGCAAAGTTAAAATGATTATATATTTGTTCTATTTGCCTCTTCTGCAGTTGTCGGAGGTGAATACAGTTCTCCCTTGTATACAGATATATGTCTTGGGTGTATTAGAAGGTGGTAATTTATTGTGCGGGTGATACCAAGCCTGCCATTCTATGCCCACCTACGAGGTGAACAAGTCCTATTGAATTCAGTTGGAATTATGTCTATGTATACATGCATAGGGCCAGTCTGTATGTAAGCCAGGTGGGTAGTTCTTGGAAACTCTCCGAAAGTAAATGAGCCAGTTTTATAATACTCAAGGGAGACTTGGCAGGAGAGTTAAATAAAGCATCAGTGTATTTGGTAGCAGTGCAAAATACTGCAGATGGCACTAACATGTTACTTTCCTCTAATTCTACCAAAAATCTGGATTTTTAAGGAAAGAATGTCTACTTAGGTTCAAAAACAGACTTTAAGTTTCCCTGAAAGACTTTTGAACATTTAAAAAAAAAATCACAAAGTCAAAGAATTGTGAAACTGCGAAAAACTTTGAATTTGTTTTTCACAAGCTAGTTGTTAAGTAAGCAATTGCAAGTGCAATCTAGTTGACAAATCCGCAGCACCGCTGAATGGAATTCTTTTAGGATTAGGATGGTTTAGGATTAGGAACAGTAGTCCAAGTGGTATTATTGGAAGCTTCCACCAGATTATATGCTTGTTCAGAAGCAAGCCTTACTTAATTCTAAATTGGTGGGTTTAGCATTCCTACCTGGGGGTGGGGTGAACGTGTTCTCTCTGCATAGCACCTGGTTCCTAGCACTGATATCAAATTCTACATTTAGCCACAAACATATGATGCATAGTGGTAAGAAAACAGTATACAGCTGTAAAGTACCCAATTAAATCTGTTCCAGGGTTTTGTTTAAAAAAACAAAAAAACTACAATTGGCAAAAAGTTACGTTACTGCAAGACTTTTTTTATAGAAGGAAGCAGGCACTGACCTTTTATCCTTTAAAGTCTGGTATTTACAAGTGAAGTTGTTGACTGTCTAATTGCAACTTAGAAAACCAACAAACAACCTCATTTAATCTCTTGACTAGTTGCCACATTTTAGTTTCCTCAGGGACAGCCTATTTTTGCCTGAAATGAATTTCAACTTAGATTAAGAAAAACAAGAGGGAAGGTGCAGGATGATCTGAATGCAAAAATATTCAAAATGCCAAGGGGTGGGTGGGATGAAAAACCCTCTACTCTTTTTTTTATTATTCAGTAAGAATTTTAAAAAGCACAAGTACATGAGGGATCAAAGATGGAAGATCATCGAACCATCAAGGAGTGTAGGCCTGAGAAAATTAAATACTTAGGCAACTTACCTGGGAGAATGTCCCATGAGCACAGAGGAATTTACTTCTAAGTAAATGTGAATAAAATTAAAGGTAAAGGGACCCCTGACCATTAGGTCCAGTTGTGACCGACTCTGGGATTGCGGCACTCATCTCGCTTTATTGGCCGAGGGAGCCGGCATACAGCTTCCAGGTCATGTAGCCAGCATGACTAACCCCTTCCTGGCGAACCAGAGTAGTGCACGGAAACGCCGTTTACCTTCCCGCCGGAGCGGTACCTATTTATCGACTTGCACTTTGAGGTGCTTTTGAACTTCTAGGTGGGCAGGAGCAGGGGCTGAGCAACGGGAGCTCACCCCATCGTGGGGATTCGAACTGCCGACCTTCCGATCGGCAAGCCCTAGGCTCTGTGGTTTAACCCGCAACGCCACCCGCATCTCACTAAATGTGAATACAAATGTATTAATAAGTCCTGCTGAATCCAGTGGAAGTCATTCGACTTGCTGTCTAAACCAGGTGAGGGTTTCAAATCCTTGATGAGCTAGGGCAGGGGTAGGCAAACTAAGGCCTGGGGACAGGATCCGGCCCAAATGCCTTCTAAATCTGGCCCGGGGACGGTCCGGGAATCAGCATGTTTTTACATGAGTAGAATGTGTAGAATTTAAAATGCATCTCTGGGTTATTTGTGGGGCATAGGAATTCGTCCATTTATTCCCACCAAAATATAGTCTGGCCCCCCACAAGGTCTGAGGGACAGTGGACCAGCCCCCTGCTGAAAAAGTTTGCTGAGCCCTGAGCTAGGGACTTACAATGCATGCGAAGAAAGGCTCCAGCAGCTTGAGCAGATGAGACTAATAGTGGGTCCAATGGTGAAGAAGGTGGTTTCTGCACAGGCTATAGTGTAGAGGAAAGTGAGGGGCAGATGGGGCTTGTCAATCTGGGGAGGCAGCCCATCTAGGAGAAGGAAATCTCTGATCCCAAACCTCTGCTGCCTTGCGGGATATCTTCGGATAGGAAAAGGCTAAGGAGTAAACCCTACACAAATCTGGAGTGGAGTCCCTAAGGCAGTTCCAGCAACTCTTTCAACCCAGCTGGTGCCAAATGTATTGCTCTGCTTTCCTTTGGACCACATCAGAAAGGCCGAGAGGGAGGTCTTGTCTGGACAGCCCAGGACCTCCATACACACTGCCCAGGCTTGTGCCCCAAGGAGGTCACTTTGGTGCCACTAACACAGTGGTTTGGCTTCACCTCTGGAGGTGCACTCCATTGTCTCTTGAGACAGATGGGTGCCAACAACAACATTCTATTCCAGGGTTGGGCAGAAGGTGGATCAAGATCTGGTGGTGGATCTCTGAGTGATTGGAAGTAGATCAGCAAGTGTTTCTAAGTATCAAATCATTTAACAGAAGGACCCCTCCCTTCATGAAATGAAGAAAGCGGTGGGGCGGGGGAGACCTGTAGCCAGGACGGGGCTTTTGTGTAGAAGATCTGTGAACTCAGTTCAATCCTGACAGTCAAAACAAACTACCGGGCACAGAATTATTTAATTTTGAAGTTCTCTTCAGGCATTATAGTTAAGGGGCAAATGTATATCTGAAGGAAAGGGAATATCTTTTGAAACAGGCTCCAGCTGGTGGATCACAGGGCACTAGTGAAGCACAAAAGACAAGTAGCCACCCTTATACTGATGACGTTAAGTCCAGTTCTTACATCATCACAATACCATTTAGGCTGCTGGTTTTTTCATGGCCAGATTCTGTTGACTGACAGAATTCTATAGAAGGGGTGGGCACAAAGATGCTCTCCATACCAATAAACCCCGCCCTCCACTGACAACGGCATGAGTAGTAGTACAAATGGGATCCTGGCAAAACCCCCTGTATTCCCTAAATGGCGTTCCGTACTTGTTTGTGCACCAAGCTGCTAACTTCCGGTTCTCACATAGAAAGCTAATAATCAAATACAAATTAATGAAGTGCAGGAAGAGTGGAATGATAGCTTGTGAGCATCAAATAATCTCTGTTTATTGTGGAGCAGTTTAACGTGTTAAACTCATACTAAGCAAATCAATATTTTTTTAATTATTTCCCTTGCTGGCTATTTTAAAGGTAGCCTATTGAAAATGGATTTATGTCAAAAGGGCAGTGGCACCTCTCCAAACACTACAAGCCTCTGTCTCCTCTTACCCAACATCCAAAACTTCCAGCTTCCCTTCCAAACAACCTCTGTAGTGCAGTGATCAGAGTCTGGGATTTGGTGATACCCTGAGATTTGAGAGCAGCTCCAAGTAAATTGAATTGTGTGTAAAAAATACATACCACAGGGGATCTAACACATGGTGTGTTATTCATCAAATTAATTAAAACCCTTGTTTTAATTTAAAATTACATTTGTGCACTACAGTGACTGAATCGGAACTATTAGTTTCACCCGGCTTTAAAATACATTGCGACAAACCTTTCCACCTGTGTCTGAACAATATCCTTTGTATCCAGTTATTTGGAACAGGTTCTGCTCCAGAAAGGTGACATGTTGTGGGTGCATTCTGCAACGTGTTCTTGATCCAATAATAGCGCATTAGCAGTGGATTAATTCTGATTTATTAGTAGTTCTGCAATGCTTCCCCAGTGCTACCACATTATTGCTGTTAGGGTCATTTGTGGTATGAAAAGTTATGGGGTTTCAGCAGGAAGTTACAGGACTTGCATGATTGGAAATTAATAATAATAATAATAATAATAATAATAATAATAATAATAATAATTTATTTATAACCCGCCCATCTGGCTGGGTTTCCCCAGCCACTCTGGGCGGCTTCCAACAAAATATTAAAAACAATACAGCATCAGACATTAAAAACTTCCCTAAACAAGGCCACCTTCAGTTGCCTTTTAAAAGTAAAATAGTTGTTTATTGCCTCAACATATGCTGGGAGGGCGTTCCACAGGGCGGGCGCCACCACCGAGAAGGCCCTCTGCCTGGTTCCCTGTAACCTTACTTCTTGCAGCAAGGGAACCACCAGAAGGCCCTTGGTGCTGGACCTCAGTGTCCAGGCTGGATGATGGGGGTGGAGACACTCCTTCAGGTATACAGGACCGAGGCTAACATTTAGGGCTTTAAAGGTCAGCACCAACACTTTGAATAGTACCCCCAAAACCATCGCAGGTGCAAGTACTGAAAGCGGGATCACAAATAACCTCCCCGACAGCATCATGAAGACAAATCATTATGAATGTGCAATAAAAAGGATGTCTGGAGGGGTTCATACTCCGTTTTTTCAGTTCACTTGTCTGCTTCTCACAAAGGATGCAATGATCTTGACAGAAAATCCCACTTCTTGGTGGGACAAGGAAACATGCATATTATTGGGTTGCAAAGAAATAAGTGGCTAATATGGTTGACTTTATTTTTTAGCTGCTTTGAACTATAGAAAACTCAGATAAAAATATAGAGCTGTATTCAGTGATGACTTTGTATTCAGTGATGACCCATTCATTTGAAGCAAGGCACTCAGCTTTCACCAATACCTGCTGCAGCCTCCTGCACCCCCTGAAACCAGTAGGGCAAATGGGGCACTGCCCCAGCAGCCTTAGTCTGCCCCCAGCTGCCTGCCTTCTTACTTACAATCAGTCCAGAAGGTTGCATTGCCTGCCAGCTCCATCCTCCTTCATCTCAGTGTTGCCCTTGGAGAAATCAACAGAAAGGGGGATGTTGACAAAACTAGGATTGCCATACGTCCAGAATTTCCTGGACATAGCCGGAATACTGCAGTCAAAAGCAGTGTCTGGCTGGAAATGGCTAAAAATCAGGATGTATGTCAACCCATGTCGGTGGTGTCATTTTTGGCAATTCTTCTTAAAAATAGCTGAACAACTTAATTTTTGCGTCCAGATTTTCACTTTTTGAAATATGGCAACCCTAACAAAACTAAAATTAGTTGTCTCTGTCTGCCGTTGCTCATGGTGTGCTTTTGTGGTGGACCACAAGAGTGGTCTCTGGAGAGTGGAAGGTGTGCTTGGTAAATCTCATCGACCCAATCTCAAAATCATTTAATAAATTATTGGACCAATATGATTTGATGGGTATGTTTTCAACCTCTACATCAACCCCGTGGTCAGAAAGTAACAGAGTTGACAGGCATGCCTTTGAGACAGGAAGAAAAACTCGGAATGTGCCCCAATTTTTGGAAGGACCCTTACGAAAATAATAATAATCAGTGCTATTTTTCTAGAAAAAGAGGTGCCGGAACTCACCATGAACGCCTCCCTTGTTCTCTTATAATGGCAATGGTGCCCATCTGAGAGGTGCCACAACTGAGTTCTGGAGAGTTCTGGCTGAAAAAAGCCATAATAATAATAATAATAATAATAATAATAATAATAATAATAATAATTCATCCCTTCTTTCTGAATCTTAGAAATCGATAGCCACAGAGGTTTGAGAACACAGACATTTATTTAATTTGCTATTCCATAATGGGTTAATAGCAGATCAAATATAAAAATGATTTAGCCAGTGAAAAGTCCTAATTTTAACACTAGACTTGTGTGATGATAAATGGATGGAATTTCACAAACCACTTTTAAAGTCCAACTGGCATTTTAACACGAACAAGCAAAGGACAATTAAAAGCCTGCTGTCTTTCCTCAGCTGTCTGTCTCTCTTCCCAGATGACTTTTTTATACTCCCCATTATCTTTGCCCATTCCTATTAGATTCCCCCCATTTAACACGAAGGGTGCAGGCTGGGCGTTTGTCCTTTTTCCCCTTTCGCTATGATGGTCCCATCTGTGTATCATTGAGAGTTATTCATGAATGTTGCATCATCAGCTACATCCAAGTTACATCTCTATTTTATTTTATTTTTAATTTAGGCAATCCACAGTTTCATTTGCCTGCAATCCCAAAGCAATCAAAGAATAATTGCAAACATGAGTAAAACTTGTCTGAAAACATGAGTACTAATAGGTGTGGAAAGACACTGGTTAAATCAAAGTATTTGAATTTAAGACAAATTACCTCTGTAAATTTCAGCGGGGCTGGGAACTTGATCCTAAAAAACCCCCAAAACCTGGAAACAAACCCTGTCAATTTTTTTATTCTAACCTAATGTGCTAGGATGATAGACTAAATCCATTTTAAATCTGTCTACAAATAACACAGATTGACCAACATATTATTGTTAGATCTAGAGCACATTTAATATAAAACAGTGAGAGGGGGATTCTGCAGTTTCAAGAACTAGTGAGAAACACTCTAGATTCTGAACATTTGCTTTGAACCAGGGATAGCCAACGTGGTGCCATCCAGGTGTTGCTACACTACGATTTCCATCAGCACTAACCAGCATGATGGGAGTTGTAGTCTGGCAGCATCTGGAGGGCTTCATGTTCTAAATAATGTAACTCCCTGAAGACATGGGGTTGTATGCGACAAAGAGACCCCATTAGTGCAAGGAATCTGCCTGTACAATGGGACTTCCTCTCCCTCTCTTCTCCCCATGCACCTCTGCATCTGTTCTGGGTGTATCTCCAACACCCCCAGAGCAGAAATGGGGTACGGGTGCACAGGGAGAGGAAGTCCTGCTATGCAAGCAGAAGTCCTTGTGCAACTAGGACAGCATCGGTTTGAATCCTGACCTCAGTTAATTCGAGGAAATTCACAGAAAGTTTCCCGCCTGCTCTTCTTCCCTGCTTGGTCTTCTTGAAGAGCCTCTCCTAAATTTGATGGGAATGGAATGCCGAGGGCTGCTGGGGGAAGTGAGAATAACCCCAAATCAGGCAGACCTTGATTCCGCACTCCCCCAACAGCTTCTGATGTCTCATTTTACTTTGTTCAGGAAGGCTAAACCCCAAGCCTCCAAGCCAACACAGCTTTGGAGCAGCGCAGGGTAAAAGCTCCACTACTGCTGGTGATGTCCTTCTGTTTCCATTGGACTCCATTGGACTCTGGCTAACCATGCTTTGGTAGATTTTGGTATTCTCCTCTCTTACAATCCAAGGCATGATCTTCATGTGGGAATGTTCAGGGTGGTAGGAGAGGATATATTGTTTATTAATATCCTTCCTAACTTGCGTTAGCAAGTTTCTTTACTTAGCAGAGTTTACATTTCCCTTTACACAGCACAGCAGATAGCTGGTTGCAGGCTCGTGTGAGCCTCTCACTATTATACAATTCAGTCTGCCTCAGACTGAATTGTACATTCCTGGTAAGTTCCCTTGAATCCCTCTTAAAAAAGAATAAAGACCCGACAATCTTATTCAAATTCAATAAAAGAAGTTTACTTACAGCAGTTCACAGTTGGATCCCTGAAGGCAGACTTAGTTACAAATATGTCCATGTGGATCTACCCCATATGGGGGAACAATCTCAGTGCCTCTGCTAGCTGAAAGTTAGCAGAGCATTCCTAGCTAAAAGCTGGTCCAATGAAGAAGGAAGTGAAAGAGAGAGAGTGTGTTGTGTGACTCGTCCTTTTGTTACTTGGTCACGTCCACCTTCTATCACATGCAAAAGGAAGGATGCTCCTGCCAGGAGGAACAGGAAGTTTCAACTGGCTGGACCAAACATTCCCTCGCATGTCTTCTCTAGCATTACAAGGAATGTTGTACTTGACTGCCTCTCATGGATCACACCCCACACTTCATGCAACTTCTTTAAGAGAAACTGATCTGAAGGAGACTGGCTGGCTTCAGTATTTCATGAGTGGGGCCTGCAGCTAGATGTTGCCGTGCGGAGACCTCCTATTCAGGTGTCCCAGCCAGCCATGTTGTCTTCCATGATACTCCATTCCATCCCTCCTTCCCCAGTTTTCTGTTTCCCTCTCCTCCCACAGGCAGCATTTGATCACCTCTAGGGATAGTTTGAAAGCACACCAGTGCAAGTAGATAAATAGGTACCGCTCCAGCGGGAAGGTAAACGGCGTTTCCGTGCGCTGCTCTGGTTCGCCAGAAGCGGCTTAGTCATGCTGGCCACATGACCCGGAAGCTGGACGCCGGCTCCCTCAGCCAATAAAGCGAGATGAGCGCCGCAACCCCAGAGTCGGCCACGACTGGACCTAATGGTCAGGGGTCCCTTTACCCTTTACCTTTTTTAGGGATGGAAGGATCTGTCAAAGTTTGCTTCTTCCAGTTCCACCTTTCCCAAATCTTAAATCAATTCTCCACATTTCTGCAGCAATCTGATTTTTTAAAAACATGTACATTAGTTTTGACTAATGTACATATTTTTGCAAGCATTAACAAATGCATTTGTGTGTGTGCTGTTTTCACTACAATGGTCATTTTTATGCCCGTTTTCCCCATCTTATGGCTTCTTTTGCATGGTTGAAGAACTGCATCACAAAATTCAGGTATGTGTGAAATCTCAAGGATCACTGTGTTTCGGTTCCTATATTGCTTTGGAAAGGGCAAATTTGATAAATGCAGCTTCAAGTGTGAACTGAATGGAATCCTAGAAGCCACTAATCATGATCAGTCTTCTTTGGGCTGTTTTGCCCCTCACCCTGGTAAGGTTACCCCCTAAAGTTTTGCTGTTATTCCTATAAACCTTAGAGTTTCCCCCATGCCTATAATACCTCTACTTTGTGTCCAGATGATGCAATTTGGACACCACCATTACTATACATACAGGATAAAAGTGATACACTGAGGAACAAAGAGGATAATACTACATTTCTCACCCTTTTAAAAAATCACACTAAGATTTTGATTTGCTGTAGACTAAAAGCAATCTATTGTCTTCTGGAATTACTATGTTCTATGAGTTATCCAACACTGTTGTACTCAAACTAAACCCACTGAAATTAACGGACCCAAGTTAATCATGTCCATTATTTTCGATAGGTCTGCCCTGACTAGGACTGACATTGGGCACATTGATTTTATCTGCTTGAATTGCATCTCGCTGTTAATTCGCTTTGAAGCCTTTCTTTTTGTATAAAGCAACTAAAAATGTAATAAATTATAAAAAATATTAACAACACCACCAACAAGAACACCGTATCACGAATTCAAGAGTAGTAGGCTCAGAGGGCAATTTTCTCCAAGAAACTCAAAACTCGGCATCACACAACTTCCACTTTATAGAGAGAATGGCTCTTAATGATACGTATTATTTTAACATGCACATTTGTTTTTGATTAACCTCTATAACACTTTTGTGCACCCTTGTAGGGCTGACATTTGCCTAAGAATTGCAAGTAAAATGACACTGTGAGTCATGTGTAAAGAATTTACAAGAAAGACCATGACAAAACAATGTCCTTTTTGTGAACAGGGTAAGCATTATAGGTTTTTATTGCTTTGCCAGAAATACATAATTAAATATGTCTATAAAACCGGACTTTGATCCTGCTGTTCTCTTCTCTGGCCTAAAGCCAGAAAGCTTTATTCTGTACCTGTATTCTAGGTACAGGGGTATTTTATTTTTTTTGCAGGGGGGGGGCTACCCTTTTCCTCTTATTTAAGTCACAGTCTCCTTGACGTTCAGGAGTTGTGTCAGTTTTAGCAGTTTTTCATGGCGTTTGCTACTGGCCTTCAGATAAGGAGGGCAAAATCCGCACTGCATCCAGTGAGCTGTCTATTCCTGTTTTTCTCATCCATAATCATGCATCTCGGAAAAGATGTGCTAAACTTTAATGTGGCTGGTAAATATTAATATTGGGTCTTTTCCTGGCCATTGTTCTGCTCCTTGTCTTTTACTGTTGGAAATCTCTTCTAGAAAATGCCAGTAAATTTGTATCATATAACACCCATGTACATACAGTGGTACCTCGGTTCTCTTTTTTTTTAAGAATAATTTTTTATTAACTGACCAATCACATCAAATCAAACCAAATTACATAAATTCCAAATTACACAGCCGAATTTTAAATTTTTGTTGGGGGTACCCATATTTCAAGTTCCGAAGGGGATCCAATCAACTTCTTGCTTCTTACTTCTGTTTTAATGTCCACAAATCTAACCTTATGATGTTCACAGTACTATCCAGTCCTTTCTTCTTGTTTTTCCACATCTCTTGTTGTTATTTTCATATATTTTTCATTTCTCTTTGTGACCTCTGATAGTCTCCACAAGCTGGTTAGAACAGTTTGTAATCCTGTGTGGATATTATTTTTTTTATCCAGTAGCCATATCCAGACGTTTTCCATATAACATCACTTCCATACATCAAAACAGTCTTAGCGTCATTAATCTTCACCAATCTGCCTCCTTTCTCAAAACCTCTGAGGAGATTCACTAGGAATGCAGTCTGAAAACAAGTCCGTTCTTCCTCCCGGCTATAAATCCTTTGGCAAGATGGCGACTCCGAATTAATTGCTGCGCCATTCCAAAAGCTCTTATTGCTTCTCGATCTCCATAAAGCATACTTTTGGTTAAAGTTTATCTCCACACAGACCTTAATCATCCTGCTTGGGTCAGTTCAACCGACGATTCTAATGAGGAGGGGTTCTTGTAAACCACATAGAAGGAAAGTAAAAAAGGTCCCCCCCCCATTCAGTCCCATTGTCAACATACCCAGCCTTTGGTGTATCTTCATCGTAAAATATTCCTGTTTCTCCAACCCGTCGTCTTCTTTCGCAGAGGTCACTTAAATTAGCAGACTTCACTCCCCTTCTTCACTTGAAATATGTGCATTTGCTTCTTTTGTAATTAATTATTCCAAATTGCTGCAGCTAGTGCGCGATCAGAGACAGCGTCCAGGAGAGCCGAGGTCCACACGGGGGCATTCTGCCTAGGGCCCTCACCCCCTTCTTTCAAATTAGGGGGTGATTTATGGGCACAGCAGGCAAGGGCAGTGTTCCCCATTTCCTTGGGGCAACAAGGGAGGCTGCCTACTCCCATAACAGCCTCTTAATTACCCCGTGTGGGTCGGAGAGATGGTATTGTCGGCCATCTTCCAATGTGCCCCTAGTGGCCCCCTGGTACCTCGGTTCTCAAACTTAATCTGTTCTGGGAGTCTGTTTGACTCCCAAAAACGTTCAAAAACCAAGGCACGGCTTCCGATTGGCTGCAGGAGCTTCCTGCACTCATTCGGAAGCTGCAGACATTTGGATGTTTGGCTTCCGAAAAATGTTCACAAACTAGAACATGTACTTCCTGGTTTGCAGGGTTCAGGAGCCAATTTGTTCAGGAGCCAAGCCATTCGAGAACCAAGGTACCACTGTATTCCTGTTCTGAACTGCCAGCAGGTAGATCTTCAAACTATTTAAAACTAAAAATTCTGAGAATCAGCTCCTTTATGGCCTTTCTCAAGGCTCCCTTTCTCTCCCATTCTTCACTTGCAGTGCGTAAAATAAAATTTCTGAAAGGTGTATAAGTTTGTGGGTGTATGACGCCTCTGTGAAAAGGTAGCTTTTATTTAAAACGAAATTTTCATGCATGCAATTTCAGGAAGGGGACAGGAGACACACAAATATCATTTGGAAATAGCAGCGAGCTAAAAACCAAGTGAAATGGGATGTTGATCTACACATGATCTAAATCTGCCCAGCATGGATTTTTTTTTTATTCATTTACATTCTGTGGTTGTTTAATAAACAGATAAACATTCTGGCTAATTGTGATGGTGGTGTATTTTGTTTGTTGCTATTTTCCTTAACTGAACTAACATTTCTGAATCCTTTTTTTTAACCTTATGCTTGTATTTTTATACTGTAAATCGGCCTGTAATGCTTGGATGTGATCCTTGACAGTATATAAATTTAATAAAATAAAATAATTTAATAAAATAAAATAATTTAATAAAATAAAATAATAAATAAATATACTTTCTTGATCAGGGATATTTTCTTCCGTTGTCCTAAAAGACTCTAAAATGGATCAACTAGCCCATGGATGGGGAACCTATGGCTCTCCAGATGTTTATTTACTATACGTCCCATCATCCCTGACAATTGGCCATGCTTGGAAGGGCTGATGGGACTTGAAGTCCAAAAAGATCTAGAGGGCAACAGCTCCCTCATCCCTGACACACCCACACAAAATAATTAATAGGAAAGCAGCCTTGTATTATTTATTAGTGCTGCATGTTTCAACCAGCTTAATCAGTAGGCTGATCAGCTATAAGCTTAATTGTTTACTTGCCGTGCAGCAAATCTGAATCAGTAAGAAGGTTCGTTTTTTGGAACAGAAAATTAATACTTTTTCCAGGTATTTTGGCTCTGTTGTGATATTATAGTTGGAAATGAAAAAGAATATGCTAAGGATGTTATTTTCTTCTATCCATGACTGATAATTTACAACTGAATAAAACTATTTCGCACTTTGTTATTTCGAAAAGGTTCCTCTATTGAGGTTTTGGTTGTATGCACATTTGTTTAATTTTTTTATTAGTTTAAAAGGCAGATAATTAATCAACTACATTTTAATTACCATTTTTAAAGCGATGAAAGCTCTGGTCTGGACATCTCTCATAGTTTGTAAATGTGAAAAATCTCAGTAGCCACTGTTGTGCCATGAGGAAGATAATTTGACTTGTGAGGTACAAAATCTAGTGTCATAGTTTAAATCATAAGCATTCTAGATTTAATTTAGAAAAAAAGCATAATTCTAGCCCTCATGGCTGAAAATGAAAACTTGAAAATGTTTATAAGAAACACAGATAGTAAATATATGGAATGACCATTCGCTAGCTGCTTGACGGCTTTGTATAAAACATCTTCAAGCAATTTGACAGCAAAACATCATCAATAAAAGCATAAGAATAAATTTCTTCTATAAAAACCAGTTAAAACAATTCCATATATTTACAAAAAAATCAAATCCAATACAGATAGACTGGGATAAAAATCTACACTTAAAAGGCTTGTTGAAAAAGGAAGGATGCCAATAGTTGATGATAAGCTCATCTGTAAGCTACATGGCTTTGCATCAACCAAGGATGCTGAACCCTCTGCTGAATCAAGCACAGAAACTTGTTTGAGCAGACTCTCTGTCTGTGTATGTGTGTTGGTGCACAAAAAGGGCCCCTTTGAGAACAGAAGCCGGCTGGAGACTACCAGGTACGGGGCTTTCATAGTGGTGGCACCTGAGATGTGGACCACCTTCCCTTTAGTTAAGACAAATTTGATGACCTTTAAATCCCTGGTAAGAAACAAACCTGTCTCCCCAGGCATGCAATGGTTTTTAAAATTGTCTTTCAGCAGTTCTCATTGATCTGTTCTGCTGATGCTGAAAAATGCAACGGTCTGGTTGCTTTTTCCTGGGCTGGATCCCAAATCTGTGCTCTGTTCATGGACAGAGCTTCCATTCCATTTGTGGAAGGAGGGTTTCGCCAACGAAGGACCCATTCCAAGAAGCAAAAGTTCCCCCCTGCGATATGAAGCACCTTCTTGTTCGCAGAATGAAAACCTTTGCGATCCAACCCCAGCATTGTTCGTTGCAATTTATTATTATTATTTTTTTAGCAATTGAAAAACGATTAATGAAAGGCAGGGGGAAAATATTATAATTAATAAATCATCAGGACCCTAATCTACCGTTCCAGAGTGTGCTGCTGTTTTTCATTTATTTTGCAGCAACAAATAAATAAATTTAACCCTCCAGTGCACGGAGCCCTTGAGATTATAATGCCAGCATACTGTCCTGCTGAGACGCTACGGAAAGACTTTGCTGTACTGGCAGAACTAATAATGGCAGGAGGTGCTGATCTTGCTGAAGCCCTGACACTAGTTAAGCTGATAACATTGAAAGTGATTAATGAATGATTGAAAATTCAATCACTGCAGCTCCAGGAAGAATCTCTTATTTAGAGGCTATTGCAGAAAACTCGGCAGCTTGTAAATGAGCCTCTGATCATTGTATTGATATGTGCACCACTGTTTGCAAAGGCTAGACAGAAGGAAAGTGGGGCGAGGGAGAGTCTAGGCCAGGCATCAGTACAGATATCAAGCCATATAAGAAATATCTTTTCTCACTACATACAAAATGTACCACTTCTCTCTCTCCCTCCCCCCTCCTCTTTTTAGGTCAGTATTTTGCCTAAGATTGTTTGTCTAACACAGACATTCTTCTCCAGTCTTAAATCTCTATAGAGGCTCCTTCAAGACTTGTCGTGGAAAGGTAAAAAGGAGAGGTGACGCCGCGACGCCGCAGGACTTCAAATGAGGGAAAGTGGAAAGGTTGCAGCGTCAAGGCTGCAAGGCTGAAAGCCACGCAGCTTGGAATGCATCCGTTTTCAGATCCTGTGCGCAATTAATTGTCAAAATGCCGGGATCTGTTTTTTGGATCTGCCCACCCGTTCTATAAACGTAGCTCCATCCCTTCTTTCTGGAAGGAATATGCCGTCATGGTAAAAAAAGAAAAGCAAAAGCTCACTCAGCAAGTCATTTCATTTGTGATTCCAGTGGTTTATGTCCTTCTTGTTTTCTTCCTCTCTCACTTCTCGTTTCTTTCTTCTCAGTCTCTCTCCCACTGTAAATGGCTAAACCCATTCCCTGAAAGGACTCAAATGGACTTCCTTCAAAGCAAGGCTATGTGGATGTTAGTGGCTTAAAACACAGAGAGATCCCTCTCCACCACACACACAAATATGTGTTTCGAGTCACATACAGTCATCCCTTGGTTTTCAAACAACTTAGTTTTCGAATGTTTTGGCTCCTGAATGCCACAAACCCGGAAGTGACTGTTCCGGTTTGCGAACTATTTTTGGAAGTCCGACGGGGCTTCCGCAGCTTCAAATTGGCTGCAGGAGCCAATTTCCGAACGTCTCCAAACATTTTGGAAGTTGAACAGATTTCCAGAATGGATTTCATTTGACTTCCAAGGTACGATTGTATTTGTGTTGTTGCTGTACACAACCAAGTGGGAGCTGGGGATATCTTTAGCCGATGGCCACAGCCTTATTTGTTTCCCTGGGCTTGCAACCCCCACAACTCCTATTCACAATGAAGCTGTCATCTGCACATATGCAACGGCTGTCTAAAATATACACATCTTAGCTTCAAGGAGGCTTACATTTTCAAATTAGATGGAAGCTGGTTTGAGGGGGAAAGCATCACACAACTGTGGTTTCTCAAGGAACCACTGGGCACCCTGTGGATTGTGACTACAGTGGTACCTCGGGTTGCAGACGCTTCAGGTTACAGACTCCACTAACCCAGAAATAGTACCTCAGGTTAAGAACTGTGCTTCAGGATGAGAACAGAAATCGCGAGGTGGCAGCGCAGTGGCAGTGGAAGGCCCTATTAGCTAAAGTGGTACCTCAGGTTAAGAACAGTTTCAGGTTAAGAATGGACCTCCAGAATGAATTAAGTTCTTAACCCGAAGTACCACTGTAATGTCATGTGTACAGTGGTACCTCAGGTTACATATGCTTCAGGTTACAGACGCTTCAGGTTACAGACTCCGCTAACCCAGAAATATTGCTTCAGGTTAAGAACTTTGCTTCAGGATGAGAACAGAAATTGTGCCCCAGCGGCGCGGCGGCAGCGGTAGGCCCCATTAGCTAAAGTGGTGCTTCAGGTTAAGAACAGTTTCAGGTAAAGTACGGACCTCCGGAACAAATTAAGTACTTAACCCGAGGTACCACTGTAGTCAGTTTCAAACACCATCACTGGGAGTGCACTGAAGCTGAAGTAAATGGTCATGTGTACACAGTCAAAGTGTGCTTAGTTGGATAGAGCCAGCATCCTGTTCTCTCAGTGGCTGACCAGAGGCTTCTTAGAAGCCCCAAAGCAGGACCTGAGCAGCACCCTCCCCTTTTGTGATTCTCTGCAACTGACATTCAGAAGTATACTGCCTGAGACAACCAGCCTTACCCTCGACCGACTTTGTCTAATCCTCTTTTAACGCCATCCAAGTTGGTGGCGGTCAGGCTGCACCTTGTGGAAACAAATCATGTAGTTTAACTATGTGATGTATCAGGGTCGACCCAAGACATTTTGGCACCTGAGGCAAACCACCAAATGCCCTGCCCCCCTGCCAGGGGAGAAGGGGTGAGTGAAGATCTCCATTAGGAACAAGGGTGGGAATGAAGATCTACACTTGCAGCAAGGGTGGGAGGATCAGCAGCACCTCCTATACACCAAGGGGCTGCTGTAGAGGCAGCACTGGGGGCAGGCGAGCCAACTCTAGGGGGCCAAGATATCCTCAGCCCCCTCAATGTTTGTTGGAAGGCAGATGGGTGGGGTACAAATAATAAATTATTATTATTATAACAGGCGTTGCAGCTTCAATGGCTGGCTCCTTCAAACAACGCGACAACACAATGTGCGACGCTTGCATGACTTCACGTGTGTCCCTCAATATTGGGGGCAAGCTGGCACCTGTGATTGGGGGGGCTGCTGCTGAAAATGCAGCAGATCTGGCCTCCAAGGAGCATGCCACAGCTGTCCTTCATCTTGGCATATGAGTGTGCCAGTTCTGTGACGCATTAAGAAGTACAGTGGTACCTCGGGTTAAGAACTTAATTCGTTCTGGAGGTCCATTCTTAACCTGAAACTGTTCTTAACCTGAAGCACCACTTTAGCTAATGGGGCCTCCTGCTGCCACCAGCACACGGTTTTTGTTCTCATCCTGAAGCAAAGTTCTTAACCTGAGGTACTATTTCTGGGTTAGCGGTGTCTGTAGCCTGAAGCGTCTGTAACCCGAGGTACCACTTTACTTTCTTTGGTCTGTTTAGAATCTTACAATATTCAACTTCTTTAGATAGTCCTGTATTACGAGAGAGGGAGAAAAACATCTCCTTATCCACCATGCATAATCTTATATACTTCTCTCATGCCTTCACCTGCCCCATTACTCACTTTGTTTTTCCGTTTGTTTGTGTCATGTGGAAGAAAGAGAGAAAGCAGAAGGCAGGAGAAGCTCTGTTATGCCATTTGGGATCCCTCTGCAAATGGATGCTTATTATTATTATTATTAGTAGTAGTAGTAGTAGTAGTATGCAAGCAAAAGAAGATTGTCTAAAAACCCAAAGAGACAGAAGAAAACTGCTTAGGTAGAGCAATATAATGTGGAAAGGAGCATAGAATTTAATGCTTTCATGATTTACAGAACAACACATAAAGTTATCTCTGTCTTTTGAGGAATAAGGGGACACAAACAAATTATATTGCTTACATAAGCTAATCATTAGCTAATAAAATGTACCCACATTGCAGGCATGGCGTATACTTTTATTTCTTGTAGGGTCAGACTTTTCTTATTTCAGAACGATACTTTTCTAGGATTATTTCTCAAACTTTGCCCCACATGACTGTTATTTTTCGCAGACAGTTCACACAGCAAATTGGTTATGTGGTTGACTGGTGTGTGTGTGTGTGTGTGTATTCTTGGGAATGAAAACAAATCCTTCAACTTAATTTGAGCGTAGGTATTTCAAAGGAAATATTTGCAAACTATGAGAGGGTGTGTGGGGGAGCCCTTTTCATTAATACATGGGTTTGGAAACAGTTACGCTAGCCCACAAACCACATTCAAATACAAAATCCTAATGGGACTATTTTCTTGCTAAGGTTGTAACATTCACCTAATGGCCTGAGGTTATCAGTAAACTACTCAATTAGAGAATTTAGGCTGGTTGCCCACATATTTGAGAGCAAATTATCCCTCGCAAATGCAGAACAGCCTATATAAAAGGCCTAAGCAGTATTTCCTGGTTTGCTTTTTAAAAAGGGAAAAATCCTATTCCCTAAATAAGCCTTCTAAGCACTTCGTTTTATAGCAATGTAGCCATTTTTAAAGGGGAAATATTTGCTTTTGACTCACATATACTTCTCTGTTGACCCTTTGCTGGCATGCCCAAATATAATAATACAAACGTCTCTTCAATCAGTTTTTAATAAAAGCAGCTTCCCTTCTCTTGTCCTGAAGGACTCAGACAGCTTGGTATCCTGTTATCCTGATAACAGATATTCTGCGTGTGAGGCCTCTCTGAGTCCACTGCTGTCTTTTATCATGTTCTTTCCCCTTCTGCTACTTCTTTCATTTAAAGGAGGAACTGATTCTCCCAAGCCATAAACACCCATTAAATGTTCCCCACCCTTTCATACAAGGACCCAGGGTCTTAACGGTCTGCAGCTGGGTAGATCATTTTATCCTCATTTCAAAGGCAGAGCTCCTCAACATGTAAGCCAGCTTATTACCAACTCCCCCTTAATGGACATTATCTTCAATAAAAAAAGCATGTGATTATGTCTGTGAAGAGGGAGAGAGAGTTCCTGTCCTGTAATCTATATTCACAAATGGGAAAACCAAGCCCCAGAACTCTGTGCTTCAGAAGTGTGTGTATGTGTAATCAAAGTAGTCCAGCCGGCTAATAGAATCTGCATACTGCTGAGTGCACCTCTTGGGTGGCACGGTTTCATGTAGGATTTGGGGAGGTGGGGGAAAATGTGCTGGGGGGTTGGGGTTGGTGGTGGCCACGCCTAATCTGATGGGAGACTCAGCAGTGTTGAGCCTTGGCTGTTATTTCATAATCTGGTATCGGTCCTGGAAACAGATTGCTATATATCGCACTGTTATGGAGGCTAAGTACACACCAGACACCTAAATCACATTTAATGTACCAAGAGCCCTAGGGACAGAGCTACAGTTCCCAGCACCCTTAATATACTACAGTTCTCAGGATCCCTTGTGTGTGCTTTATATGAGGTATAAATGTATAGTGTGTACATAGCAGTCTCCCCTCCCCCTCTCCCTCTTTACAGGGCAAATGGAGAGGACATCTGAATATGTGACTAGCCCAAGGTCACCCAGCAGCTGCATGTGGAGGAATGGGGAAGCGAACCCAGTTCACCAGATTACGAGTCCACCACTCTTAACCACTACACCACAATGGTGTAGCATGGAGAGCATGTCTTGCTGCCTTATTGGAGTGACTGCCTGCTGTCTTCCTCCACTTATACTCAGCTTGAATATTCGTAAATAATAAAAAGCAGGAAAAACTCCAGGAATATTCTGTCCTCCAAAGGAAACCCAAATCAAGAAGCACTGTTCCTGGAACTTTTCATCACTCCTGGAAGTGTGGTACAAGCGGGTGAGGGAGCTGCTCAAGAAATAGCAACAACAGCACAAGTCCGGTGTCTTACTGTGATTGCAATACAATTTAGCAGTTCAAAATAAAAATCCTGGCCAATACATTGAGGAGTAAAGGTCCATGTTCTCATGGAAGGCAAGGATCATGCCCCCACTGGCATGCCAAAAGAATCCATAAAAAAGTAATTTTTGCTATTATGGGAAATGCAGAGAGAGAGGCAGACTTTATTGTTGTTAAATGCTTGGTGTCAACCGCAACCAGTGAGGCACTTTCCCAGTTAATATAGCCCCTTTTTCTAATAAAGGAAAAGTGATGACATCTATCAAGCATTCTGCGAAACTGCGTAAAAACACCAACAGAAAAACATATCTGTTTTAGGACTGGAGATTTGCAAGGGAGCGGATGGGCAAAATGCACAAAGCCAAAATGCCCATCTCCCTCCCTGAGCAATAAAATTTGATTAAAGGTTATTGGCCTTATAGTACAGTTTTCAATTTTATGGGCCCTACTAAAGCTAAAATTGAATTTCATATGCAAAGCGTATACAGTTATGTTTGGTATTAGCATTGTCCTCCCCAGGGACATTTGAATTGTGTTTAACTGAAAGATGAACCAAGCGAAATGCCAATCTGCCTGCCTAAGTCAGCTTTATGATGCATTCTTCCTTCTTGCATTATAAAGATTTGGAATCAAAGACTATTTGTTTACTAGTCTGGGATTACTTTGAATCTAATGCGCACCATGTTCTTTGTTTGTATATAGCCTGCTAGTTTCATATAAGGTTCTGTGTTTTTGGCCAATTTGTTACCAGTTTAATGCTATTACAAGTTGGGAAGAATATCTTCATAGATGTTATTTTATGCAGTGCCTACCCGCCCCCTTCCACTAATGACCCAGGCACTTATTATTATGTTTATATTGCTATCTCCACATTTAATAATTAACAACAATAAAAAATACACAATGTGTACAATGTGAAAGGTGTTGTGTGTACGCAGCTCCAGTTCTTTTCACTGGTGATACCAGGGGACTGATTCTGAGAACTTCTGCATGCAAAGCATGTACTCCGTCACTCAGCTATGGTCCCTCGCCACACTCCTAACTCCTACTAGCGTTTTGATTACTCCTGCCAGCTACATACAGTGGCTTGCCAAGTACCTGACATCTCCACTTCCATATTTGCAGTCCTATCCAGATAGCACAAACAGCTGGCTTATTGAGTGGCTGATAGGCCCCACCAAGCTAAATGCAGCCTAAATTCTGCAGGCCTGGCCTAATGGCGAGACCAGGGATGGGGAGCCGTGGCCCTCCAGATGTTGAACTTGAACTCCCATCAGCCCCAGCCAGCATGGGGTGATGGGAGTTGTAGTCCATCAACAGCTAGTGAGCCACTGGTGTGCCACCCCAGGCCTATAAGTGAAACATAGACAGGTGCGTCCAGTAACAGGTGTTTTATGAGTACTATTCCAGAGCATCTTTTCCTTCCTGAAACTGACAACTGCATTCAGTGGTGTAGGAAGGGGGCTGAGGTGGGTGTGGGCCGCCTCGGGTGTCATCACTGAGGGGGGGTGACAAAATGGCAAAAATATGAGGCTTTTAAAAAAAATAATGGTGGGCCCCCTCAAAAACTTTTTAGTTCAGTCAACAAATGCAACAAAACGCGGCTGGCACTGGGTGTCACACCGTGGGGCCTGCAGCGTGCCCAAGCCACATGTTTCTCCTGGGAGTGACGTGGTGGCTTGGGCACCTGCAGGCTCCGCGCTGTCTGAAATGGCAGCGTGGGGCTTGCGTCTGCCCACCACCTCTCCCTCAGCTGCCCTACAGCTGAGGGGGAGGCGGCGGAGAGGCTTTGTGCAGTGTGCCCTGCCCTGGCTTGCCCCGCCCCCATGGGCGACTTGCTTCACCCCTGGGTGCAGGGCGCATGCGCCACCCTGGGCACCCGAGCGGCTAGCTACACCGTTGACTGGATTCTCATCCATCCCAGCCTTGCTCACTCACTCTAATCCCCACACAGAGGTACCTGCCAATCTAGCGGTTTGAAAGCATACCAGCGCAAGTAGATAAACAGGTACTGCTGAAGCGGAAAAGTAAACGGTGTTTCTGTGCGCTCTGGCTTCTGCCACGGTATTCCATGCAGCAGCGGTTTAGTCATGCTGGCCACATGACCAGGAAAAGCTGTCTGAGCACAAACGCCGGCTCCCTCAGCCTGAAAGCGGAGATGAGTTCTATGCCCCATAGTTCAATTCAACTGGACTTAACTGCCCAGGGGTCCTTTACATACAGAATTCTGCTTTCCATGGGCATAGCTGTAGCATGATATTGCTGGCAGGGACCCTGAGGATCCCAGCCCTCTGCAATGCAGGAATTTGCAGATTTCCCTTCTGAGGGCTGAACCTGCAACTTTGCTAGATCATTATTTAGAAGCTATTAAGAGAAAAGGGGCTTATAATCCCCCACATCAGGTTCCCACGTGCACAGCCAAATCCTGTGCACACATACAATGGAGATATTTTTTCCTCAACTCTGAGCCACATCAGAAGAAACCTATGAGATAAATAACTCTCTTGTGGTGTTTCATCAGCCATTTTCAATGTGACATGGGAGAGCGGCTGTTGTTGTTATTATTATTGTTATTTTGAAATTGAATTGAAATTGAAATTGAAATACTTTCTTGCCACTTGTACAACTTGTATACAGTGAGATTACACGAGCACCCCTCACTCAAAAAAAGTGTGATAAAAATCCTACTATACACATAAAGTGGCCCAATGTGTTGAATGAATTCAAGCTTTAGTGTTGCATACCCTCCACCATTTCCTTAATGAAAATAGGGATGTTGTGTATTCCATCAGCATCTTTTTATTATTTACACCCTTGTCTATCTGACTGGGTTGCCCCAGCCACTCTAGGTAGCTTTCAACATATATAAAAAACATAATAAAACAGTAAACATTTTTTTTTAAAAAACCTTCCCTATACAGGGCTGCCTTCAGATGGCTCGGGGCGGTCAGATAATTCCATACTCTCTAACATTTCTCAGATGAAAATAGGGATGTCCTAAGGAAAAGCGGGACATTCTGGGATCAAATCAGAAACTGGGATGGCTTCTGTAAATCCAGAACTGTCCGTGGAAAGGAAAACACGGACACTTGGACGGTTTGGTGTTGTGAGGGGAAAAAAAAATCAAATTAGCATTTCATGCTCTTTTCTCCCGAGATGACTCTTATACCAAAATGTTCTCGACTCAAACTTTGCTCTCTAGGCTTGGCATTCAAAAACTATATGTAGTAATCAGGTGATGATTCAAATTATAACCTGTTCGCGGAGGGAATGCCTCACCTTGTCTACTTTCTTGCTGGAGTTTAATAAGAAAAAAAACACACAACCTGTTTTATTTTTACAAGGGAACTAGAGCCGCCTTCCACTTCAAGGGCTGAATTCTGCCTTGGGCACACAGTAGCTGCTGCTCACATGGCAGGAGCTCAACCTGGTAAAACGTCTTGTTGCAGAAACAGTGCATTTGAAAAGCATGCAAGGCTGGGCCGTCAGTTACCATAAATATTAACAGGCCCAAACATAGTCCAGAACAATTGAATTTTCCTCAATACTTCCACCGTGAAAATAGATTTTGTCTGTATGTGGGCATGCACACGAGATAATATAATTTAAGGAAATGCTATTTTTTTTAAATAAAAAAAGTGCATTTAAATCACATTTTATTTTTAACTGAAACATAGCAATATTTTACATGTGGATCTTGTTACACGAATTGCTTTATATGCCTTCTATTTAACATGATCGTAGGAATTACGAACTGTGATTTTATATCATTTATAATCTTTGTAGTTCTTGCCATGGCTTTTTACATGTCCGCGTCTGGCCTTGAGAAGCCTTGAAACAGTGCCAAAAATATTTATTGTCTTATTTCTGCATTCTGGTGCTCCCACTGTTCATTGTCTTGGTTGGAAGCCACCATCTTATTAGCAGAACTAGTTCATGTTATTTTACTGAAAACAATTACGTGCGTGTTTAGTACCGCTTTGCAAGCTAACATGTAGTTCTGCATGAAACTGTGTAAAACGCACAAAAAGCTCCAGACCTCCCAGTTTCTGAAAGTTTTAAACATTAAAACTGTAGCTAAGAACATAACCATTTAAGGCTGCAATCCTATTAATACTTAGGAGTAGGTCCTATTGAACTCAGCTCAAGTAAAAATGCCTAGATAGGATGGTATGATATATGATAAGCCAATTGGCATATTCCTGCTTATTCTCTGTACTCTCATTATTTGTTCTCATGGATCTATCAGGTTTCAATTATTTGGGGTCAAGTCTTGTGTTCATTCACTGACCAAATGTATTGCTAGCTGCTCCAGAGAAGTTTGAATAAATTATACTTTTTAATTATGTGTCCAAATAAGGCTTTCTCCACAGACTGGCCACTCGGAAGTTATACCTATATGATGGATTTAACCTGGTTTGAGAGTCATCCCCACTCCCTTAGGAACTGTAGTTCTATGATGGGGGGAAAGGTTCAGAAAATTATTGGCATCCTCATCAGATTGCGACTCCCAGGGTTATTTGAGAGGAGCCATGGCTGTTAAACTGATAAATGAAGGCTTAATAGTTGTTATGTACTGAGTTGAATAGGATCCAAACTGCAGCAGTCTGATTGGTCCTAGAACAATAGGATCCAAAAGGCAGCAGTCTGATTGGTCCTAGAACAATAGGATTCAGAATGCAGCAGTCTGATTGGTCCTAGAACAATGCAGCAGTATGATTGGTTGGCAGGAACCACCCAATCATGCTCCAGATAGAAGTGAATCCACAACCTGATTGGCTTACAGTAGAATTCCGGAATTAGCCAATCATGTGCAGCCCATTGTGTAAATAATGTATATAAAGCAGATGCTTTGAGGGGACATTCATTCATTCCTCCTCACCACTATGAGCTGAATAAAGAGCATGAAATCACTTTGCGACTCTGGGTATATTTCAATAGTTGAATGCAGAGATGGTTGCCTCCGGTGCCAAATTCTGGGTTAAGAAAAAATATGACAGTTACAAATTATTACATCCACTGTTCTTTTGATAAATACATAAGTTATAGTTCCTACCCTATGAAAGTCAGTGGTAAAAGGTCCTGTTGATTGATGGGACAATTCTTTACCTAAGTCAAATACCGGTAACAGAATTGACAGTAAGTAAACAACAACAAGCGGGACGCGGGTGGCGCTGTGGGTAAAAGCCTCAGCACCTAGGGCTTGCTGATCGAAAGGTCGGCGGTTCGAATCCCCGTGGCGGGGTGCGCTCCCGTTGCTCGGTCCCAGCGCCTGCCAACCTAGCAGTTCGAAAGCACTCCCGGGTGCAAGTAGATAATTAGGGACCACTTACTAGCGGGAAGGTAAACGGCATTCCGTGTGTGGCTCTGGCTCGCCAGAGCAGCGATGTCACGCTGGCCACGTGACCCGGAAGTGTCTCCGGACAGCGCTGGCCCCCGGCCTCTTGAGTGAGATGGGCACACAACCCTAGAGTCTGTCAAGACTGGCCCGTACAGGCAGGGGTACCTTTACCTTTACCTAAACAACAACAAAACCAGTGCTTTGCTTTGGCTGAAAAGCTGTGATACTTGATATACAACTAAACAATAGAAATATGGTATATATGATGCATTATATATAATTACTATGTTTGTAGTTTAATTTGTAGTCTTTTAATAATACCATAACCCAAACTTAATTAAATAGTTATAATAAGAGAAACTGTATGCACTGCGTTGGGTATTAACCATGCCTAATTAGCTACTGTTTCTAATATCACAGACATGAGCAAAGTATGAATATGATGAGAATATTATGACTTCTAGCCTAAACACATTACTAGAGAGAACATTCTAGAATGGAAATGACTCCACAGTTTATACTGACTGGGGGTCTAAATAAGAAAATCCACAGATATACATGGCAATCTGTAACCACACATCTATAGAATGCATTCACCCATATTAAATGTAAATAAGTTATTAAAAAAAACACTCATACTAAATTTAAATTATATTGAATGGCTGTAGACATCATATAGTCCAGAATAATAAAAAAAAAGTTCTGATTTCTAGTGAAGCACGCTTAGTATACCTTTTTCCTGCTGCATTTTGGGCAACTGGTTTGCGTGCTTGCTTTTTGGAAAAGCTGCCTTGCTTGCTCATAATCTGTGTGGTCTGTTATATCCCTAAGATAGCTTTAGATCTGGTACATTAAAGGACAGAATTTGTGCTGAAATGACCATGCTGTGTAAAATGAACACTTTTGAAGATAATAATAATAATAATAATATATTTGTATCCTGCCCTGCCCGGCCAAAGCAGGGCTCAGAGCTGCTAACAACAAGTAAAAATAGCACAGTGTATATAAAATCACACAGTCAATTAATTAAAATACATTCTAAAATCAATTCAGAATCAAATCAATGGCAACCATTAGGTTAGAGTAGAGTTCTATGAGGATAGAGAGGGGGTCAGACTGTGCCTTGGGTAAAGGCCTGGCGGAACAGCTCTATCTTGCAGGCCCTGTGGAAAGATGTCAAGTCCCGCAGGGCCCTAGTCTCTTTTTACAGAGCGTTCCACCAGATTGGGGCCATAGCCGAAAAAGCCCTGGCTCTGGTCGAGGCCAGCCTAACCTCTCTGTGGCCCGGGATCGCCAATATGTTTTTATTTGAAGACCATAAGGTCCTCTGTAGGACATATCAGGAGAGGCGGTCCCGTAGGTACGAGGGTCCTAGGTCATATAGGGCTTTAAAGGTTAAAACCAGCACCTTAAACCTGATCCTGTACTCCACCGGGAGCCAGTGCTGCTGGTATAGCACTGGGTAAATGTGATCCCGTGGTGAGGACCCCGTAAGGAGTCTCACCACGGCATTCTGCACCCACTGGAGTTTCTGGGTCAGTCTCAAGGGCAGCCCCACGTAGAGTGAGTTACAATAATCAAGCCTGGAGGTGACCGTCACGTGGATCACAGTGGCTAGGTCAGGGCAAGAGAGGTAACTGCTTAGTTTGGCGGAGACGAAAAAATGCCGCCTTTGTTATAGCTGCAACTTGCGCCTCCATAGAAAGGGAGGTGTCGAAGATTACACCCAAAGTCCTAACGGATGGCGCTGGCACTAATTGCACCTCTGCAAAACATGGGAGTTGGCCCCCCAATCCCATATCATCCTGACCCAGCCAAAGGACCTCTGCCTTCGAAGGATTTAACTTCAACCGGCTCACATGTAACCATCTAGCTACAGTTTCCAAACATCTGATCAGTGTGTCTGGGGCCGAGCCAGGATGGCCGTCCATCAACAGATAGAGTTGGGTGTCATCAGCATACTGATGGCAACGCAAGCCAAAACTCCAGACAAGGTGGGCGAGGGGACGCATAAAGATGTTGAAAAGCATCGGGGAGAGTATCGCACCCTGCGGCACTCCACACACCAAGGAGTGGCGCGACAACAGTTCCCCCCCTCAAGCGCCACCCTCTGTCCCTGACCAGAGAGAAACGAGCGTAGCCATTGAAGGGTTGTGCCCTGGATCCCCACGTCTGTGAGGCGGTGATCATGGCGAAGGCTGCTGACAGGTCTAAAAGAATCAGCAGCCCCGACCTGCCTCGATCCACCTGCCTGTGGAGGTCATCTGTTAGGGCGACCAGAGCTGTCTCAGTCCCATGACCAGAACGGAAGCTGGACTGGAATGGATCCAGAGCCGATGTTTCATCCAGAAATCCAGCAAGTTGTTAAGCAACCACTCTCGCAATCTCCTTAACCAGGAACGGAAGATTCGAAACCGGGCGGTAAGATTCAAAAGATGGGCAAGTGTTGCTCAATGGTGATTGTGGGTGTGGAGTATGGATGAGCACAATGGCAATGTGTCCTAGTGGCATAGCGTGGGTTGCCACTGCCTGGGGTTGGGGGGGTGAGAGGAAGGGAAACGGATGGAGTATGCATGTACATTCAAATGCCTAACAATTAAACTCTCACCCTTAAATTAATAGAGAGCTGTAAACCAGATAAAAATGACCCATCTGAGGGGGTGGGGCTCTCCCTCACATAAGAATCTATACATGTGGGATCTGATCTCTGTAAGATCCTTACATGTTCTTCTATCTATTCTATGCCTGGGAGCAGTTGAGGGTGTCAGCTGGAGGGGGAAGAGCTCAAGAGGGGGGGGGGAGGACATTTGCTGCTTTTCCCACACTGTAGAGTCAGCACCCCACCTCTCCTAAATATAGCAATGAAATGTGCAAGTTCAGGACTGGCACAGCTGGGAAAGGCCTCACTGGGGCCTAAAAAGAAAGAAAAACAGTATTTCCCCCTTCACCTCTTCTCAATCCCAACTGAACAGCAATATAACACTCTTGGAAAAAAGCACTTTCAGGGACGGGGGGACATACTACATTTTGTTGCAGACCTGGTCCGTGTTCACTACATACATGCAAAGCCTTATGGTGCCAATTTAAACAGTCTTGACTTTCTCCAAAGAATTCTGGGAGCTGTAGTCTTTTAAGGGTGCTGGGCGTAGTGAGAAGGCCTCTATTCCCTTCACAGAGCTACAGATTTCAGGGTTTATCTGTGAAGAGGGATTGTGTTAAAAGTTCGGGAAAAGTCAGAAGACCAAGATAGTATAAGTTCCTCAGCTAAGTTTATTCAACATTTGTCAGTGACAGCAGCTCACTCATAGGAACACAATAACCAAACTGACTGGACAACACAATAATAAACCCCAGCATGAACTGACCGTTGTCAGTTGACAGTTGACAGTGCACGCGCTTACTTGCCATTAGAACGTTTGTCTACCAATGCTTATACGACTGGTTAGAACACGCCTTGTAACATAAAATGTGTTAAACCCGATACATAACAGATTGATTGTTAAATCACTCTGCAATCTGTAGCTCTCCTAACAACTCCCAACATCCAGAGGTCTTGAGGGGAAGTCATGGCTGTTTCAAGTGGTATCATTGTTGGCATCTGCCTGTCTCAAGAGACCATAATGGACTGCACCTTTGGGGGTGAAGTCAAACCGCTGCTTTAGCAGCACCAAAGTGACCTTCCTGAGGCACAAGCCTGGGCATTGTGTATAGAGGTCTTGGGCTGCCCAGATGACAATACCCCCCCCCCACTCGGCCTCGATGATGTGCTCCAAAGGAAAGCAAAATGTTCGGCACCAGATTAGCTGCAGGAGTTGCTGAAAAGAGGCGTCCAAGGCGTCATTCAACTGTCCTAGGGGCTCCACTCTGGATTTACGCCTTAGCATTTTCTTCTCCCAAAGATATCCCACAAGGCAGCAGAGGTTTAGAGTCAGAGTTTTCCTTCTCCTACATGGGCTACCTTCCCAAGTTGACAAATCCCATCTGCCCCTCACTTTCCTCCACAGCACATGCAAAAACTGCCTTCTTGACTGTTGGACCTGCTATTGTCTCATCTGCTCAATCCGCTGGAGCCTGTCTTCTTTGCATGCAGGGGAAGCCCCTAACTTGCAGGGAGGTTGAAACCCATTGGCTACTCTCACCTGGTTTAGCTGGCCAGCCGAAGCAGTTCCCGGGGTATGGCCACTGTCGCATGCTGACAGCTTCTAGGAGCCACGGGTGAGAGCTGAGTGCAGGGTGGGGACCAAAGGTGGACAAGCTACCCCAGAAGGAGCATGACGTGTCCCCCACCAGAGGTCCTATCCTTCTTCTAACACCCGATATTGCTTCAAATATATGTTATGAATGTGGCCATGTTGTGAGGCAGTATATCATGAGAGCCAGTGTGGTGTAGTGGTTAAGAGTGGTAGACTCGTAATCTGGTGAACCAGGTTCGCTTCCCCGTTCCTCCACATGCAGCTGCTGGGTGACCTTGGGCTAGTCACACTTCTCTGAAGTCTCTCAGCCTCACTCACCTCACAGAGTGTTTGTTGTGGAGGAGGAAGGGAAAGGAGAATGTTAGCCGCTTTGAGACTCCTTCGGGTAGTGATAAAGCGGAATATCAAATCCAAACTCTTCTTCTTCTATATTTTAATATTCATACAACTGAAACTTATGCTAAATCATTCCTGACCTGTCTGACCCCAACTGGATCATTTATTTTGTGGGCAGTTGCCGCCCTCATACCATCTGACCCTCATAACTGACTAGAGTTCAGTCTGCAACATCCTGCCAAACGGTGAGGGTAATTTTACCACTCCCCTGATTCTATGAATTTCTGATTGCTATGTGGGAAAATGATCTTCAAAATGCATGGCAGGGTAATACAGGTGGCTGCCTGACAAAGCAGATACATGCAGATTGTGGTAAGTTACCAGTTTGATAAACGGCTGTCTACATTCACCTACACTGATGATAAAGCGAGACCTTTAATCAGTGTTGATGGAAGTCTGCAATTTTATAAGCTTCACAGTACTTGCAAGCCCATAGGATAAAGCTAAAATCTGTTTAGTTTGGATGGTTTTCATAGGCCAACACCCACTGTTCCATTATGCACTGATCTAAGGTTCTGTGGTCTCTGGTGAACTTATTCATTTGCTGAAAAAAGGTGGGTAAAGCAGTTATACGCAGACAACTGAACAAACAAGAAGACACAGAGTTATCCATGTGACTCAAGTGTGTAGATACCATGGTACTTTGGTACTCAGATGCCTTGGTACTCAAACAACTTGGAACCCAAACACTGAAAACCTGAAAGTAAGTGTTCTGGTTTGCGAACTTTTTTCAGAAGCCAAACGTGCTCCATTTTGAGTGTTACGCTTCTGTTTTGAGTGCCACACTTGAGTGTTATGCTGAGGTCTGCCTGTTTTTGCTATCTATTTTGCGTTCTTGTGGCTTTTTTTGTTTTGTTTTTGCAACTGTGTGGAACCCACTTCAGCTACTGATTGATTGATTGTGTGACTGCAGTACATTGTTTATTGCTTTCATTTTATGGATCAATGGTCTCGTTAGATAGTAAAATTAATGTTAAATTGCTGTTTTAGGGGTTGTTTTTAAAAGTCTGGAACGGATTAATCTATTTTACATTATTTTCTTTGGGAAAGCATGCCTTGGTTTTGGAATGCTTTGGTTTTGGAACGGACTTCCAGAATGGATTAAGTTTGAGAACCAAGGTACCACTGTACTATCTGGATCAGAGTGATTGCTTCACACCATCAAAACTGGTGTCATGCCAATTTCCATTCATTGCCTCTTCATACCCAACCGTTTACCCTTTCCTTTTAATCTGAATATACACATATATTGTAAGGAAGATTTCTGCAAGTTAGGGGAGCTAATCAATAGTTAAGAACGGCAAGGCTTCTTCTGTTTCCCAGGATCTTCTCCTATTCAGCCAATGTCCAGAAATCCTAATTTTTGCCAAAAAAAATTGAATTTTTTTTATTATGACCCATCCTCGAATACTTCTGGATAAATGTGGATGCGATCATAATTAATACTGTTCTATCTTCAGATGTGCCTACCTTCGAGAAATTAGTAAAGTAATTTATCATGAGCAGATATTGTGTCCTACATGCAAATTTCAACTTTGTCCCAAAAGGACTGCAAGTTGCTCATATGATGTTGCTTTTTTTTTTTTTTGCACCTTGGAGTCTGGTATATTTCTGACACACTAAGACTGGAGATAGGTACACTGCTTTCTTTTCACACACACTTCCACCTCTTCGTTCTGATAATGAATATTGAAGCTATTCTATGGAATCAGGCGAACAGCTGTAAGAATATACAGTATTTGTCTGAAACAAAAGAACAGTTGTGGTCAGTTTACGAACACCAGCAGCTGCTGTTACAACATGGTTACAAAATGACTACAACATGGGGTAGAGCTTTTTTAGCAATGTGTAGTAACAATTGCAGAGAGGGGTAAGAACACTTTTGGGGTCTGCATCCACACCAAACTTTAAAGCATGGGTAGATAAACTAAGGCCCAGGGGACAGATTTGGCCCAATCTCCTCAATCTGGCTCGCGGACGGTCCGGGAATCAGCGTGTTTTTACATGAGTAGAATGTGTCCTTTTATTTAAAATGCATCTCTGGGTTATTTGTGGGGCACAGGAATCCGTTCATTATTTTTCTTCAAAATGTAGTCCGGCCCCCCACAAGGTCTGAGGGACAGTGGACTGGCCCCCTGCTGAAAAAGTTTGCTGACCCCTGCTTTAAAGCACGCCCCCCCAATAATTATGGGAACCATAGTTCACTCCCAATAGACCTAAAATTCCCAGCACACTACCATTTCCAATATTTTTTTGGGGGGTGTGTGTGGAATGTTTTTCCAGTGTGTTCTAAAGGTGTGGTGTGTGCTGCTGGTAAACCAATAGTCCAGTGATACTGTAGATGGGGCACTACTAGATCTTATTATTATTTCATAAAACTTATATACTGCTTGATTGTAACAGAAAAATCCCTCGAGCGGTTTGCAAAGAAGAATATCATCATGTCAGCGAGCCTTATATGGTGCACTTGCCAAAGAACCAGTCCAGAGCACTTGGGGAATTTCCCCACCATGGTTTCCAACACAACATACTTTGGGGCTGAAATAATGACTTGCCCTAGGAAACCGATTACTTAATATATTTTAGAAGCCCTGCCCGACAAGTGACCCCAGTAATAAGGAGTCACTTTCCATTCCCTGCTGGCTCGGAATAAGTGTTTTGCTTGGAAAGCAGGCATTTCTAGCTAGTCAGCAATAAAAAGCGCCTTCGGAAAACGTGATTTCACTCCTTCCTTCCACCTCCAGCTAGACGCGCGCTCTCAAAACTCCCGCGCAAGATCCAGCAGCGCCCCGTCCTCCTCCCGCCGAAACTCAACGACAGGTAAAGGGGCGGAGCCTGATCTGGACGGCTGACAATAGCAGAAGCGACAGGCAGTCGTCTTATTCCCCCCCCCCGCGCTCACCTTCGCCCCGCCTTCCTCCCAATCCCGCTTGTTACGTTGGTTCCTCTGCCCTCCCGCTCAAGAATCAAGCTCGACTCGTCCCTTTTGCCCGCTTCCAAAGGCAGCTTCAGCTTGGCTTCCAGAGCAGGCGCGGGCGCTTTAAACACAAAAACAAAACACGCACAGCGCGCGTTGCGTTCCAAAAGCAGGTGTTTTTATCAGCCCGACCGCAGCGGCGGAGGCGGGGCGAAAAGCGATGGACCCTTTTTCCCTTTTCCAAGATGGCCGCTCTGCGCCCGTTCCCCCCCCCCCCAGTAGGACGGTCTCTACTACACACCGCCCTTTCCCAAGATGGCCGCGCTGCGTGCGTTGCCAGCGCTCGCACGTCGTTCCTAGATTTGAGGGACGGGGAGGAAGTTGGGGGCGGGGAGGGGGGCAGACGAGGCGGCGACGAGCCCCGTCCACCTCCTCCTCCTCCTCCTCCTCGCGGCAGTGCGGCTTCCAGCGGGGCGGGGAAGGTGCGCGTTCAAAACCGAGGCGCAGAGAAAGAGGTGTGTTCGTGGCGTCTGTAGGAGGAACGAGCCTGGCTGAGGGGAAACTCGGAGGGGGGGAGAGGCAGGGGGAGGTCGTGTGGGAAACTGGTAAAAGTAGTAGCCGAAGGCGGCCTGTGGAGCTCAAGGGGGGGGGAGGGGGCGGGGGCAGCGGCTCAGGAAAGCAAAACAAGGCGAGTTGGGTCAGTCAGCTCGTCAGAATTCGGCCCAGTGAACCTGTTAAGGTCCACGTCCAGAGTGAGAGAGATTTGCCAGAGTATAAATACCTCCCCCCAGCCACCGGCTGTCCTGCTCTTTAATCCTAAATACGTGGGAACAACGTTAGCCCAGCAGCCCTAACCCAGTTTACCTGGGAGCAAGACCCATTGAATTCAATAGGAGTAAAATATGGGGGGGCGGGCGGTGCCAGGAACTCTTTGCATGTTTACAGGCGTGGATTTTAACAATTTCGCAGGCCTGGTTTTGAAAATAGATTTTGGGCCAGGGTGAGGCATCCTTGGTGATCACGTTTTAATTTAAATCCCAAAACAGCATGCGGCCTTTGCTACAGTTGCTTGGGGGAGTTTTCCTAATGGGTCACCATAACTACCTGAATTTCTCCCTCCTACCTCTGTTTTAAAGGCGATCATAATCAGGGATCATTTGTGTATGTGTGTGTGTCTACACACACACACACACACCCACACACCCACACACCCACACACACCCACACAAATTATATACATATATACACATACGATCGATCTATCTACACACACACACATTTATACATATACACATACACACACACACACACATGTAACTGTTTGTGTGTGTGTGTGTGTGTGTGTGTGTGTGTATGTACATACATACCTCTATATATGTGTGTATATATGGCCTTACACTCTTCTGGTAAATTTTAAATGATTTGGCGTGTTTCACAGTTTATTTATTTTGTGTAAATGTGATGCAGCGAAGGGAGGAAAGTTGTGTAAGGAAGGATTCTGGTTGTGGCGAAGTATGCACTACATAGGCACCCCCACATCTCATACATTTTATGTGCTCTAGACCCAAATCTGGTTACTTAAGCATGAGGGCAACTTTTGATTTTTCTGGTCTTGGTACTGATTCAAAAGGAAGAGCGTATTTTGGATTAGCTGCTGTCAAGTATGAAACATTAGTTAAGGGACCTTAAAAGTGTGTGTCGTTACTGGCTGAAACAAGTCACTGATTTTTATGGGGGTGTTTAGTGGTGGAGGAACCAGGAGAAGTCATCCTGTTTGGGCTTTCTGCCTTGGTTGGTGAGAAAAAAACATTGCCCTATTCTTCCCAGTGAACTGCCTAGGCCCAAAGCAACCCCACCATTTTGCTTCTTTGTCACCCTGTGTGATTTTAAGATAGCATCTTATTAATTTACAGTCTATAACTATTGTATCTGTCATGTCTTTGAGAACAAGTACAGGCATTTGGTGTCCACTCTGGAATTAGACATGTTATAATAGCTAAAATATATCATTTTCTTCTGCTTCTGGTATTGTTCCTTTGGGTTAGTAATTTACCCACTTCAAAGCTTACATGTTTTTTCAGTAATTGCCCAGATGTATTTTTGCTGAAATTGTGGCTTGGCAGTGATTTAAATACTCGAATAATGTTTTCTTCAGCATCCCAAACTATTTCTGACCTCACAAGGAATGTTCCCTGATGATGAAGTAAATGTTGAAAGTGTTGCAACTTGAAGATAAAAATGTAGACTAGTGGATATGAAGGGAAACTATGTGTTAAAACTATCCGCTGCTCCTCAACTGTATAGTTGCTTTAGTTTACAGCCTCCATGGCTACATTTTGTAAATACATTTTCGGGATAAGCTATGTATGGTTGGGAAGCCCTCGGTTTAGGGTAGCAGCCTTGATGATGATCCATTGATTCCTGAGTCCAGTAACAAGTGTGCAATCATAAATACCATATAAGGTTTAGTGTGTCATAATTCATGCAATGCAATTCTATACATGTTTGTTAAGAAAGAAACAAGCTCTGTTGGGTTCAGTAGGCTTAGTTAGAAGTGAGATTATATAGGACTGTAGCCTATCAGGAAGGAAAAATCTCTTCTTTTGTTTGTTTGTTATTTAATTAATTTTATTTATATTCCGCCCTTTCCCCAAACTGGGACTCAAGACAGCCTACAAAAATTCAAACAACATGGATAAAATAAAAAAAGCTAAAAATATATAAATGACAATGCTTAAGAAGTAGTTAAAGTATTATAGAATTAAAACTATATACTGTAAAAGCAAATCTATGGACATACAGATAGTAAAAACAGCACAGCCCTTTTAAAATGTGTTTTGGGGGGCTATTGGGTTGTTGTTTATATTTTTATTATGTATTTTGTGATTTTTTATTTTGATTTTATTCTGTGAACCGTCCTGAGACCTCTGGGTATAGGGCGGTATATAGATTCAACGAATGAATGAATTCTCTTTCCTTAAAAACAGCCAGTTCCCCCAATCCTGTCAGAATTAAGCAGCCTTCATCTGCCAGTGGAAGGACAGCAAAGAGGGAGCCCGTATAGCTTCTTTAAGAAGGAAGTTCCAAAGTTGGGAACAGCTACCAAGAAGGCCTTTTTCTCCCATCTTCCCACCAAATGTGCCTGTGAAGGTGGTGGGAGAAGGGCCTCTACTGAACATCTCAGAGCCTGGACAGGTCCTTCAGATAGCCTGGGCCTAAGCTGTATTTTTTTTACATAGGAAAGAACTCTTTTTGTTAGATGGATTACGATGATTTAGTTTAAGTTTATATTTCTGAGTAGTACAAGTAATTATTATAAAATACCTGTTTTCATTTTTGGGGGGTAAAGGTTAATGTTTGTGTAACATTAACCCCTCTCCTCATGTCTAAGAAAATAATTACTAGCCTTGAAGCATCCATGATTGATATTGTGTTCTATTCTAGCATATGAATAAGTTTTGGTAGCTTTATCGGAATAAATCTGCATAGACTTGTTTTTAAAATTACCTTAACTTATAAAAGTTAAAAATGTTAATTTCTTGGACACCATCTAGGAAGATATTCTTTCTTTTCATTCCTGCTGGCAATAAGACCACTGGTTTCTATTGTGGAAACACAAATAATTGCTCTGATCCTATTAGTTAGTGACTGACTGACAGCTCTATTCTATACATGTCTACTCAGAGGTAAGCCCCATTTATTTGGCTTACTCTCAGGTAAGTGTGTTTATGATTACAGCCTTTTGAGTGGCATGTGTAGGCTATTATGATACGATGTGGTGCTTTCTGTCCAGCTTGCAGAGAAACCCCCATGTCAGAAACCCTGTTCCACAATTTGCATTGACAGGTATTCTAGATTCTCTTGGCCATTATGCCAAGAAATTGAAGTACCATTAAAAATACTTTGAGGCAAGTGAATTAATTTGAGTTGTCTTACACCATATTTGCATTAATGGAAGTCTTGAATTTCAATAACATTTCTCTGATACTTGCACAAAGTTCATAATAAAATTAATATTGAAATTCTTGCAAAATATTATTCATTTCTTAGACATCTCATTGTAGATCTGCAGTTACTAATCCTAGTCACCTAACTGATTGGTAACGTGCTTTTAATTTTAAGATTTGCTTATAATTTATGGAGTAGAATTGTATAGTACTTCTCTGGCTATGTGGTATTGTAGGGTGTGGGTTTTCTAATGACTTCAGATTTGCAAAACAGAATATACAATCTGAAGCATAACGTGAAACACATGTATGTTAAGTTAGAATGTGATGGAAAATATGGAAACTATAGGCCGTTTATGTTTTGTCATGTAATTGTGTGGGTGACTAGAATGCTGTTTGAAATATCTTTATACTTCTTGGATTACACTGCTGGTGTATTTTTAATTAAACACAAATGCTTTAATTCTAGCTGTGAATTCCATTACAAGATTGGTTATAAGTTACCAAAACGACCTGTCTTCACAAATATAGAAATGGGTGGAATCATTTCCAGATGGCGGGTAAGTAAATCTTCTCACCTAGAGGTGCACATTTTTGTAATGCAAGAACACTGTCTCAAATGCTGCTTGTAAGTAATTTGCTGTGATGCAGAGCAGAGTACAGAACTTGTTCAGCGTGCCTAGGTCAAGAAATTTGTCTTAGTTTCATCGCACATATGGTACTTTATCAGTGTACTGGCTCCGTCTTAAGGTACTCCTATTTCTGTTTGAATGGTGTGCCTTCAAAACAAAACATGAGACTGAAATTTTGACATTGCAGAATGACTTCTCACAGGTCTCAAAATGTGCCCAAAGTAGCCGTCTTTTCCCCGAACGGTGGCAAGAATGCAAGATAAAGTTACCTGTACTTGGGCTGCAATTGCAAAACATAATCTGCTGTGCTGGGAAAGGATAGGGTAGAACAGGATAGACTTCTCTCTCCACCCAGCCCAAAATAGCTCCATCAGCCTCCAGCCATGGAGTGATGCTGTTGTCACTCTGACGCAGAGCCCCCGGTTGTGCCTGCCAGTTGGGTTCCCACTGACAGTAGCCCATGGAAAGTACCAAAACGAGGTGTTCCAGGGGAGAGGGTGGGGCTGAGCTGGTTTGGGATCTTCTGGACCCTGGGTGTCCCCATTGTCACCACCCAATAGCATCAGGCCTGATTGTTATGCCAGCTTCGAGCGGGCCTAGTGTGGAGCAGGGGTTTATTTCCCCCCCCTCCAGCTTCCACCCTAGCCAGCTTAGTGGCACTGCTGCTATACTCCTGTCATACCACTGCCTGACAAGAGATAGGATCGCACTCTTTGTAAGTTAAAGTCAGTGGGCTTACGTATATTTTTTATTTTGTTGGGATTGTATTTAGTTCTATTTGGAGGAGATTCCTTGGGCAGAAGATCTGGAAGAGTATGCCATCAACAGTCAAGCACTAATTATGTAGCTGTTCATTGTCTATAAAAAAAGTATTTGTTGGCATGAAATCTGAGTGTTTGTATGCCAGTTTTGTGACCTCTGAAAAATAGCCTGTGGAGCAGCACGGCCTTTCTGTTAATGAGAAGCCCACCTTTATTTGTTTTGGATCACATTTAACTGTTTTTGGACCATGAACAAAGAATATTACTTGCTTAGTATTCAGAATATATATTATCAGTCAGCTTTATAAAAACCCTGTAAAGTAGGCCATTATCATCATCCTTGTGTTACAGATCAGAGAGGGGGAAGGGGAGCTCTGGCTGTGAGGACAGTAACTTGGATTAGAGTTGTTAAATCCCAATCCTGCTAAAATTAGTCAAGGTGATGGCCTGTTGAGAGCACCTGAATGAATTCCCTTGGTGTTCACTTGAATTGTGAATAAGATCGTACTGAACCGGCATAGGTAAACCCTTAAATATCATTGGAAAGTAGCCTATTTCTCAGTTCAAGAAATGAAAGGTTTGCCTCCATCATGAGCTGAGCATGTTCCAGCTTCTTGGCCCCACTCCCTCTGCTTGGGTCATCAGTGCATACTACTGCCATAGAAGGTGGAGATCCACACTGGTTGGCAGTGGCTCTCTAGGGTTTTAGACAGGGGACATTGCCAGTCCTACCTGGAAATGCCAGGGATTTCTGCATGCAAAGCAGATGCTCTATCACTGAGCTACAGCCCATAGCATGTGGCTATGTTACGGCTGCCACACACTTTGAGAGCCTCTCTGGGCTATAAGCGTACTTTATAAACAAATAAGTAAGTTTTCTTTGGCACTGAGATTGAAAATGTAATTAAGTGAAAGCTATGTCTACCTTGGTTAAGATACTTGTGGCTTACAGATGCTGCCTTGAGCACTGAAATATATAAATAATATATGACAATTCTTCCTATGCTTGGACATAAGGCAACAGCCTTCTTCTTAGTCATATAGAGAACATAGTGCTGTTGGTTTGCAGGTGTATTTTGTATATGTGGCGTATGTTTACCTAAGTGAGCAAATTTCATACTTCACTTACACTGGAAAAGACACATTGGCTTAAATAAGGAATGAGGCTTCTTCATGCATAAAGGAAAAAAGTATTTTTACTAAGGAACCAAGAAGATGTTAACACTGTTGTATGTGAGAATTTGTACATGGATTGATACATGTGTGCATATTTGCCATATTTGCTTCCCTCCTCTTCCCTGACGGAGCTCAACTCTATAGACTCATAATTATACACATAGTTGGTTCTTGTTCTTGTCTTAGTTTCATCGCACATATGGTACTTTATCAGTGTACTGGCTCCGTCTTAAGGTACTCCTATTTCTGTTTGAATGGTGTGCCTTCAAAACAAAACATGAGACTGAAATTTTGACATTGCAGAATGACTTCTCACAGGTCTCAAAATGTGCCCAAAGTAGCCGTCTTTTCCCCGAACGGTGGCAAGAATGCAAGATAAAGTTACCTGTACTTGGGCTGCAATTGCAAAACATAATCTGCTGTGCTGGGAAAGGATAGGGTAGAACAGGATAGACTTCTCTCTCCACCCAGCCCAAAATAGCTCCATCAGCCTCCAGCCATGGAGTGATGCTGTTGTCACTCTGACGCAGAGCCCCCGGTTGTGCCTGCCAGTTGGGTTCCCACTGACAGTAGCCCATGGAAAGTACCAAAACGAGGTGTTCCAGGGGAGAGGGTGGGGCTGAGCTGGTTTGGGATCTTCTGGACCCTGGGTGTCCCCATTGTCACCACCCAATAGCATCAGGCCTGATTGTTATGCCAGCTTCGAGCGGGCCTAGTGTGGAGCAGGGGTTTATTTCCCCCCCCTCCAGCTTCCACCCTAGCCAGCTTAGTGGCACTGCTGCTATACTCCTGTCATACCACTGCCTGACAAGAGATAGGATCGCACTCTTTGTAAGTTAAAGTCAGTGGGCTTACGTATATTTTTTATTTTGTTGGGATTGTATTTAGTTCTATTTGGAGGAGATTCCTTGGGCAGAAGATCTGGAAGAGTATGCCATCAACAGTCAAGCACTAATTATGTAGCTGTTCATTGTCTATAAAAAAAGTATTTGTTGGCATGAAATCTGAGTGTTTGTATGCCAGTTTTGTGACCTCTGAAAAATAGCCTGTGGAGCAGCACGGCCTTTCTGTTAATGAGAAGCCCACCTTTATTTGTTTTGGATCACATTTAACTGTTTTTGGACCATGAACAAAGAATATTACTTGCTTAGTATTCAGAATATATATTATCAGTCAGCTTTATAAAAACCCTGTAAAGTAGGCCATTATCATCATCCTTGTGTTACAGATCAGAGAGGGGGAAGGGGAGCTCTGGCTGTGAGGACAGTAACTTGGATTAGAGTTGTTAAATCCCAATCCTGCTAAAATTAGTCAAGGTGATGGCCTGTTGAGAGCACCTGAATGAATTCCCTTGGTGTTCACTTGAATTGTGAATAAGATCGTACTGAACCGGCATAGGTAAACCCTTAAATATCATTGGAAAGTAGCCTATTTCTCAGTTCAAGAAATGAAAGGTTTGCCTCCATCATGAGCTGAGCATGTTCCAGCTTCTTGGCCCCACTCCCTCTGCTTGGGTCATCAGTGCATACTACTGCCATAGAAGGTGGAGATCCACACTGGTTGGCAGTGGCTCTCTAGGGTTTTAGACAGGGGACATTGCCAGTCCTACCTGGAAATGCCAGGGATTTCTGCATGCAAAGCAGATGCTCTATCACTGAGCTACAGCCCATAGCATGTGGCTATGTTACGGCTGCCACACACTTTGAGAGCCTCTCTGGGCTATAAGCGTACTTTATAAACAAATAAGTAAGTTTTCTTTGGCACTGAGATTGAAAATGTAATTAAGTGAAAGCTATGTCTACCTTGGTTAAGATACTTGTGGCTTACAGATGCTGCCTTGAGCACTGAAATATATAAATAATATATGACAATTCTTCCTATGCTTGGACATAAGGCAACAGCCTTCTTCTTAGTCATATAGAGAACATAGTGCTGTTGGTTTGCAGGTGTATTTTGTATATGTGGCGTATGTTTACCTAAGTGAGCAAATTTCATACTTCACTTACACTGGAAAAGACACATTGGCTTAAATAAGGAATGAGGCTTCTTCATGCATAAAGGAAAAAAGTATTTTTACTAAGGAACCAAGAAGATGTTAACACTGTTGTATGTGAGAATTTGTACATGGATTGATACATGTGTGCATATTTGCCATATTTGCTTCCCTCCTCTTCCCTGACGGAGCTCAACTCTATAGACTCATAATTATACACATAGTTGGTTCTTGTTCTGAACACTGCAAATAATACTGACATACAGTAGGGCATCTGGGAAACTTCAGTTGCTGAGCTGAGATTTGAACCCAAGTCTCCCTAGCCCAGGAGGGTCTAAACCACAGAGCCTAGGGTTTTCCGATCAGAAGGTCGGCAGTCCGAATCCCCACGACGGGGTGAGCTCCCGTTGCTCAGTCTCTGCTCCTGCCAACCTAGCAGTTCGAAAGTGCGTCAAAGTGCAAGTAGATAAATAGGTACCGTTCTGGCGGGAAGGTAAATGGCGTTTCCGTGTGCTGCTCTGGTTCGCCAGAAGCGGCTTAGTCATGCTGGCCACATGACCCGGAAGCTGTATGCCGGCTCCCTTGGCCAATAAAGCAAGATGAGCGCCGCAACCCCAGAGTTGTTCGCGACTGGACCTAATGGTCAGGGGTCCCTTTACCTTTACTTCCTAGCCCAGAGCGCTGCCACTCTATAACGCTGGCTATTACGTTGGAGAAAGAATCTCCAATTACTGCAGTTGTTGTGTTTTGTTGCCCTGTTAATTACACAATAAATTTATCTTACCAAAAATTACCCTCATTACTGTTTATTGTAGGAATGTCAAGAAACTTACCATTGAACAGTCATGCTGCCAATGTCCCTTCCTCATTTGTTAGCGTGTTAAGGTATAGGACCCAATCACTTTTTCTTTTCTGTGCTTGTGTGCAAGATCATGATGCAGTTTAGCAGAACTTTAAACATTTTCCAAACACTACAAGTTACCTGTTTCTCAATCCAGTTTATCTTCTTTTAACTATTAAAAAGATCACTGAGAGAGAAGGGGAGGCTAGAATGCATGTGTGTACACAGGTATGCACACCTATAGTTGCTTAGGATCCAAGTTTGTGCATGGATGTCCCTGCCCATGAGATATTTTGCTGTAGAAGCAGGTAAAATTGTTTCCCCTGATTTCCCCCTGTAGATCCCTGTTCCCCTGAAAAGCTGCTTCAGAGGGTCAGAGGAGCGGCCAAGGGGAAGGAGGAACTGGTTCAAGTCACGCCTCCAGCCCATTCCTCCTGGAGTGTCCATAGTATCTTAGCTCTTTCTGCCAATGCAAATCTGTCTCCAACCATAGTCTCATGTTCTCTGTTTTTTGCTTTTTTGTAGATTAAGATCAGGCAGGTACATTTTATCTTCAAATAGTCCATTGTGTTCTTCTCAAGTTTATTTTCACCTTCCTGCCCTGGAGTATTGAGCCAAAAACCACATTATTGTTATTTTTGAAAGACCTAAGGACATTCAAACAATTTCAAGGAAGGTTCACCAGGTTCCTTCTTTCAGTTGCTTATTTGCAGCATGGTGGTGTGTTTGCTGAATTTGAATAAGCAGGGATGACAGAAGAAATTTTGGGAAATATATGTGCCATGGTTTTATTATATAAAGGCTACTTTCAAATATGAGAATCAATTAAAAATTCCCTGTGCTTATTTATTTTCTTTCCCCCTTTCTTCATCTGTTCATACATTTTTAGTTTTACAACTTTCTTCACCTCCTGGTGAACTTTCACATATTCTTAACTGATCTACTGCGTTTGTGCACCACGGCTTTGATCCATAAGACCAATGCTGTTCTATGTGTGTATGGTATAGAATGTGCTACTCTTGAAATTCCTCCACTACTCTGTAAATGTTGATGATGGTCTTCATATTGCACTTCTTTCCTCATATAATCTGAGGGAGGGATATTTGATTATTGGAAAAATCGTGGAGCTTTTGTTTTAAATGTTTCTCTAAGTATGTTGTTGTTTGTCACTTGCGGCATATATCATGTTGGCATGATGTGACTGAGGAACTTGGGATGGTAATATTCAAAATGAGGTTTGAAGATATTTAGTGCAGTACTCTATGTAGTGCTAATCATTACATTTTCCTACAAATATGATATTCAATTGTTGGCTATATGTTTATTATTACTTAGATATTGAGGGCAAATTTTCACAGCTTTTTTTCTTTCCCTTGTAAGCAGACAAAGTCTTCCACAATAGAAGTATTGGAAAAAATAGATAAGGTATGTTTGATCTCTTATTGCTTGCCTTAATGTTAAGAATCTTAGATTTAGCTCTTATTTCAAGTGTCAGCAGTTGCCTTTTATGGTTGGAATTGGACACTGTCAATACATTAAGGCTGGTTCTATGAAGGAATGGCAAATAGATTACAAATTTTAATATACTTGATATCAGTTGTACCTTCTTAGATAATCGGTTGTTAGGGGTCTAAAAATCTGTTTAGAAAGACCAGTTTTGGTTGTTGCATTAAACATGCAGTTCATTTTAAACTATGGTTTAATGTTAATGAGCAGCAAACTGAGACATGCTGCTGCTTAAGCCATTGTTTAAAAATTAGCTATTGTCTAAAGTGAAGTGCAAACTGGGCCGATGTTTACAACATACGTTATGTGGGTGCATATCATTGTAGACACTGACCATGATTCAAATAAGGGAAAAAGAGTGTGCAGGGAAACAGCAAACCAACTGCTGTTTTGGATGCTGTCCCTGCCACCCTTGTTCCAAATGCCAAGAATTTAAGACAGGCATAGGCAAACTAGCTAACAGGACCAGTGGTCAGGGATGATGGGAGTTGTAGTCCCAAAACATCTGGAGGGCCAAGTTTGCCTATGCCTTATTTAAGACCATGCCTTCTTACCCACATAATAATTGTTGGCACAGTCAGTGCTTAGAAGAACAGTCAACTCTCCTTTTAATTTACAAATGCTTACATGATCGTTGGTTACTCCAAGTAACTGGCTATTCACAAGCCTTATATGACAGCCAACGATACTTCCTAGAGTTCAGTTCCATCAAAATCGATGGAAACGGCTTCAAAGTAAAAATGGTTAGGATCAGGATGTTACATGGGGGCAGGGAATATTGGCCATCTGATGTACTGAGTCCACAGTGATTCTGGAAAATAACCTCACATGAAAGCTAAAACTTCACACTTTCCTTGTTTCTATCATTGTCCTGGGCATATTGTGTTATCCAGGACAGGAGATTTTAAAATTCAGCTTAATAGTGCTTATTTTAGAAATAGGAAAAAATATAGTGAAAACCTTGGGTTGATAAGGCCAGCATAATTTCATTCATCTTCCTCCCAATCACAGGATTCCCTATGCTTCTCCCTGCTTCCCCATGTGCAGTGTGCAGAATATTGCCCTTGTGCGAGGGCTGTGCATGTGTGTTGCTGCACACCACTCACAGATCACATCATGCCTTAGGTTAAATAAACCAAGGATGTTAAGTATATTCATTACCTGGCTTCATTCTTCCGTCTCAAGATAAAATGGCTGGAATGTACAATCTTGGCACATGAGGTTAAATGCTCAAAAGATTTGTTTTTAATTTACAGGATATCCAGGCACTAGAAGAGTTTAGAGAGAAAAACCAGAGGCAGCAGAAGCTATGGGTTGGAAGGTTTATCCTCTATTCATCTGTTCTCTACCTTATTAGCTGTCTAATTATCTATTTGTGGTATCTGCCTGATGAGTGGACAGCAAGGTTCGTCATGACTCTTCCACTGTTTGCATTTCCGCTGATGTAAGTAAAACATGACTTCTTTGCAAGCTCCTTTTTTCTAGTGGTGATGCTTAGTGAGTTGTAGTACAGGGTGTATATATTTCACAGTTCTAGAGTTGTCATAATTTACAGGCGGTTTTTGAAAAGGTTAATGTAGCAGAATATCTCTGCATAAGAAGAGACCTGTGGATCAGACCAAAAGCCTTAAAGCACAGCATCTTGTCTTCCATGTTGTCTCACCAGATGCCTTTGGGAAGTCCACAAGCAGGCTATGAGGGCAATAGCATTCTCCTCTTTGGGTACCCCAGAAACTGGTATGCAGAATTATGTTGCCATTTTCTAAGGTCCTCTATGAATTCGTCTAATCCTCTTTTAAAGCCATCAGAGTTGGTGGCTGTCATTGAAATCTAAACTGGTGGGCATATTTCTGAAAGAGCAGATTTCTGAAGTGTAAGGTAATTATTTTGATTTCTGAATAGCTTTTAAGTTAACCCATTTCAAGCGGCAACATCATTGTGCATAAAAGTTAACTGAAACACATAATGAGGGCAGTTCGGAATATAGGACTGATGGACTTCGAGAAGATACAACTGGTGTGGGCAGAAAATATAGGCACTGAGGCAACCCTTTACAGAGTTTTGTCAATTTTGCCCCCTCCCTTCCCCCTTCAGACTTCCCTACTTAAATGAAATTAGGTTAAGAGTTGCATCCTGTTCTAGAGAGAAGGGGGAAGGTTACTCTGAGAAACTGGCCTCTACAATTTGCTTCCTCAATGCAGTCTATTGTTTAAAAATTAATAATTCAGTATTCTAAGTTGTTTGACAACTTTATTTTATATGAGCTATTTTCTTGTTTGTTAGATGCCAGACCCAGGTCGCCTTTGTTTGAGGATGTGGCAAATGCAAATCTGTATTGCTATTTGAAAAGTCCAGCATCCATGAACAGCAAGTGATTAGTTAGCAAAATCTACTCAGACTGATCCAGTTGGATAATCTGATCATAGGGACACTCCTTTGGCTTTTTAATGCATAGGAATCTAATGCTTATGTAACACAATTGGTTGCTTTTTGAGTCTCTTGTTACTAGTGAAACTATTTAGTGGGAAATTTATATATCAAGTGTATCCATATTTTTACTTACCCTGCCTGGTCCAAGCCAAATTTATTTACATTTAATATTTGAGGACCTTTATAATGGTTGCCTCTGGGTATGAAATATTCTCCCCAAGGAAGCTAACCTGGTGCCCTCATAAGTTGTCTTTTCCTCACCAGGTTAAGTTTTTTCTGTTCTCTTAGTAGGCCTTTTTAGAACTTGTTTTTAAGTCCCTATGCTATGCTTGGTAATTTAGTGTGCATTTGAGGCTTGTTTTAGTTTTCTGCTGTATTTGGTGTATTTCTGTGCTGGTTTTGTATTTGTCTTTTGTGCTGGTTGTCTCTTGTAGTACGGTTTTATTATTTTCAATTTTTGTATGTTTCCTTGAGAATTTTTTGCAAAGCACCTTATGATGCAATAATTTTGCACACTTTTGTTAGCAATCTGTTTTGAGACGGACCTTTCAGAACTTATTGTTAATGGTAGCATATAGGGAGCAAGTGTCCCCTCAACACTTCCATGTTGATAATTAATGCGAAGGGTGTGTTGTCACTGTTCAAGACACTGGTGTCTGCTGTTTGCCAAGTCTTTTGCTGGATCTTTCAGTGCATTTCAGTGTTCAGGTAGGTCTGTAGGTATGTGGTCCAGAACTTAAATTTCGACTTGTATGGCTTGCAAAAAATGCAGTCCCACTCTTCGTCTGCCCCCAGAATAGTTTAGTTTTCCTCCTCGCAGGAAATGAATGAGTGGTAAGCAGTTGCCAACTTGTCTTTGTTTGTGGTCAAGTTGTGGAGCTGCACCGTACATCTGGTGTGATCCCCAGCACTAGTTCTAGACGTTTTTCATCCTTAAGCAAGTAAATTAAGCCTGCCTTTTCCAATTGGCAGTTGTTCCCTGTTCAGCAACAGTTGTTGCTGTTTTGGCTTACTCTCGAGGGTCTGATTGTGTTACTAGTGCTGGCAAAATGAGCTGGCTTCCAGGAATATGTAGTTTGCCTAGCTAGATGCCTGCATTTCAATTCCTGTTTGAAAAGTTGAGAAAATAACAACATGGTTTTACTTCTTTAAATCTAAAACATTGTACAAATTCATTATGCAAGGATTTTCTTGAATAAATTTTTGAAAATAAACCTTCATTTTTGACTCTGCATACTAAAATAGTAATCGAAACATTAATACTTCTCTGATCTGCTGATCTATTGGAAAAAAGAAGTGATTGCCAAAAACATTTATGCTTCTCAACTTACACCTAAATAGTCTTTTCCTTGATCATGCATCTTGTGCAAAAGGTGTTTTGCAATTCATAGAATGAAATTGCTTGCAAAACTCTTGATCTAGTGTGACTTTCAAAAATGCCTCATTGTATTGGTCAGCCTGTATTGTGTCAGGGCCAAGTCAAAGGACTGTTTTGGCATGACAAAGTACCGTATTTTTCACCCCATAGGGCGCACCGGCCCATTGGACGCTCCTAGTTTTTTGGGGGGGAAATAAAGGGAAAAACAATTCCCCCCCCCAGGTGCGGGGCTGGGGTGGGGGAAGCCGGAGCTTCCCCCGACCCCAGCCCCTAGAACAGGCTGCTAACCGCTAGCCGTGGGAGAGCTGCGCAACTTCGCGCAGCTCTCCCACGGCTAGCGGAGAGCTGCACGAAGCCTGAAGCTTGGGGCGTGCTGAGCTCAGCGCGCCCCAAGCTTCTGGGTGCAGGCAAGCTCTCCGCTAGCCATGGGAGAGCTGTGTGACTTCGCGCAGCTCTCCCACGGCTAGCGGAGAGCTGTGCGAACCCCGAAGCTTGGGGCGCGCTGAGCTCAGCACGCCCCAGGCTTCGGGGTTCGCACAGCTCTCCGCTAGCCGTGGGAGAGCTGCGCAAAGTCACGCAGCTCTCCGCTAGCCGTGGGAGAGCTGCGCAAAGTCACGCAGCTCTCCGCTAGCCGTGGGAGAGCTGCGCAAAGTCACGCAGCTCTCCCACGGCTAGCGGAGAGCTTCCTGAAGCCTGGAGAGCGAGAGGGGTAGGTGCGCACCGATCCCTCTCGCTCTCCAGGCTTCAGCGAAAGCCTGCATTCGCCCCATAGGACGCACACACATTTCCCCTTCATTTTTGGAGGGGGAAAAGTGCGTCCTATAGGGCGAAAAATACGGTATATTGAGGCTGCTGGTTTTTCCATGATAAAATGGCTGCCGTGGTCAAACTGATAATAGTGTAGTTATGGGCTGAGTTCTACTCATAGTGAAGTTGTTCGCTTCACAATGAACAGAGCTTGCAATTCAGAACAATTTGAGCATAAGGCCTGCTGAGACCCTTTGCCTGTCTTTCACACAGTAGTTTTGTAGTACTTCAGTAAGGGGAGGGGGTAAAAGCCAGGAGTTCAAGTGCTTAGGTCTTTATGCTGTCTAACAACTAGGGAGTTGCTTCAGCAGGATCATTCCCCCCCCCCCCCGGACTTAGAATGTTACAACTGCTGCTCTATTCAGCATTGATCAGGTCTCCTATGGAGTACTGTGTTCAGTGTTCAGAGTGGTTTTGACAATTGGGAAAGGCGATCTATGAATGCAGTAAAGAATTGATATAATGTAAGAGAATAGGTTGTTTGATCCTGATGCTGGGTAAGCAGGACAGGTTAGGGTTTCTGCTGGTTTACCACCCACCTCACTGCCCATCAGTCCTCCTCTCTAAGGATTCTCAGACTGCTGGTTTTGGGGGGACTCCAGCATTCATGCCAATGCGGTTGGCTTTGGGATGGCTCAGGACGTTATGGCGGCCATGACAACCATGGGGATGTCTCAACATGTCATCGGCCTAACGCATGTGACAGGCCACACTCTGGACCTTGTTTTCACAACTGGGAAGGAAATAGGGTTTTCTGAAAGTGATCTGAAAGTCTAGATAGTATAAATGTCCAAGTTGGGGCATGGGCTTGTTTGGATCACAGTTATCATTCACATACTTACTTTGCACTCAAGGGATTCTATTTTGCAATCTAAACGCTCTTTCTTTTAAACACTTTTAAAACAATCCATGTAAGGAACCCATTCTGCTAATATTAAATGAGGTTTCTGTGAAGCAAGCTGATTTGTCCCTAGTTGCTTTTTGAGACTAGCATTAATTGTGAAGTTTTAGATTAAGTTATGTTAAAGTCTGCTGAGGAAGTTAATTCCATCCATAGTGAAGAATGGCACATTCAGTTTCCTTTTGCCTAGATTTTAATAGTGGAAATTCTTTCTTTCCCCACAGAATTTGGTTCATAAGAACACTCCTCATTTTCTTCTTTTCTAAAAGAACAGAAAGAAACAGTAAGTGTATTTTTCCTTATCCACCCCCCACCCCCAGATTGTGTTAGCCTAAGCATGGACTGTATAGATACAATTACATAACCTATAGTTGTCTTGTGTTAAAATACCTTGTGGATGGTTTTGTAGGTGAGATTTATGAGTGAGTTTCTTTTAAGACTTCATGAAATCTACTCAACCTTATAGTCAGCTATAAAATGGAAAATGAATATAAAATGTTTTGAAGATGAATGGATTAATTGTTAGGTACTTAAATGTGTCTGAAAGCTGAATAGCAAAGGATATTTAAATACACTTATCTTGCTATACTAATAGAAAGTAATTATGACTAATTTATCTTTTGGTAAATTCACAGTATTTTAGATACTCGTGTATTGTACCCAATATACATCAAAGCATCACTGGAATTAAGGAAGTATGTGTTTGTTCTACGTTATGAAGCAGCCAGTGTGGTCTAATGGTTATTAGAACGTTGGACTGGAGAACTGGAGAAATATATGCTCAGGCACTATTTCTGAGTCAAACCTATCTCAGGATTGTTGTGAAGCTAAAATGGTGAGAGGAATGGGAACCAACTTCATTTTGGAAGGAAGTTGAGATGTATAATAATAACAATAGCAACAACAATATGGATTCAATCTGAAGTTGGATGCAGCTTTAGCAGGACTGTCCTTGGTTAACCTACTGAAGACCCTTTTCTTCCCTTGGTTATTAAAGAGTGCCTGGTTTTGTTGTCCTCACTTGCATGACATTTGTGCCCGCAGAAAGGGTCTGGTTTAGAATCCCATGTGCTACTGTTAAACATGATTCAGTTCCCCAAGAACCTGATAAGAGTCTTATACTTAATTTTTGTTGGTCTGTGACTGATAAATTCTTTTAAAAGGTGAGTTAGAACTCAGGTGGTGGAATTGACTCTCAAAGGCTGTATTGATGTCATGACAGCAATGCAGGTTAAAAAATTAAGTGCAGCTTCCTCTCTTTATTTTGCTACTTTTAAGTTCTGCTCGTTAATGAATTTTGCCCAAAACTTAGGGTTACCATGGCACCGAAGAACTTGCTGTTGCTTCTGCATGGACAGTTGTGATTAGAGCAGTGGCTTTTCATGACAGATGTTGCTTCTTCCTTTCTCATTTAAATGATTTTTTTAAAAAAGGAAAATGGCAGAAGAAATCTTTACTTAGCTAAGGCAAATCTACCTGGAGGTAATGTGGACTGGAGGTAATGGAGGTAATGTGCACATGGGCTTCCTAGGGAAATGAGAGGAACCCCAGGTTTGAGAGTTATTTCTTATGCAGCCTCTCTCATGCTAGTGGCTTGTGGCTGAAATCTGTTGTGCTTTTGCCATATTCACAGTCACATAGGTGTGAGCATTGTTTGCAACATAAGTGACTGTTAAAGTCATTTGTTCACTTCTGTTATGCCTTTCTTCCTGCAACAACCCAGTGAGAGTGATTTTACCCAAGGCCAGTTAGCAAGCTTCACGGTGAAGATGCCAACCTGGTTTTTCCAGTTTCATGCAACATCCAGTCTCTTTTTTGCATTAGCTCTCTCTATTTCCAAACAGCCCAGAACCTTGTTTGAATGGTTTATAATAGCCTTTGCCTGCCTGGTACTCTCCAGATGTTTTGGACAGTATGTCCCATCAGCCACCACCACATGTAGTCCAGAACATTTGGAGGATGCCAAGTTGGCAAAGGCTGGTTTATAATAAACCTGTTGCATTTCACAGTTGGATGTCCTTCGCAAGACGTTTCTCTGTTCATTACTGCATCTTGACACGTTCCTTTCTGCTTAAACCCTTAAAAGCCTACTGCTCCACAAACACTGTAGGTGTGCTAGGCGCTTTACAGAATTAATACAGGCCCTCACTGGAGGGCTTGCAACAGATCTGTATTACTACTACTTTGATAGTGGCTTCCTACATTGAGTTTATTGAATTTGAAAATGGAATAGTGTTAACTTAATGAAAAATCCCACATGCATTTCCACCCCCCCCAAAGAGGTTTAGCAGTGTATTTTTGGTTTTTATGGAAGCCGCCCAGAGTGGCTGGGGAGGCCCAGCCAGATGGGCGGGGTATAAATAATAAATTATTATTATTAAATTATTATTATTATTATTATTAAAACTGCATTTTTATAGTGTTTCTTTTCTTATATCTCAGTAGAATGGCTTTCCGACTAGCAATAACTTGTTTAGGCAAAAAGAGATTATATTAATTGTGAATTTCTGATAATGCACACTAATTCTGGGGGTGACATTTAACAGTTTATATTGAGAAGCTTATTTTTATTTTTGTATTTTATTTTACGAAATTTATATACAGTGCTGCCCTCCATCAAATGATCCCGGCTGTGTGCAGTATAAAAACACAAAAATATATAACATAATAACAGACAAAACAACACACACACCCCAGTCTAAAAGACCATAGATTAATTTGCTAAAGGCCTGTGAGAAGAGGAATGTTTTTGCCTAGTAGCTAAAGCTATGTAGTGAAGGTACCAGGTGAGTCTACCTGGGAAGAGCATTCCATGAATGGGAAGCCGCCATAGAAAAGGCCCATTCTCATGTTGACACTCTCTGGACGTCTCATGGAGGAAGAAGGGCCTTGGATGATGATTTCAGGGTCTGGGCCAGTTCATATGGAGAGAGATGGTTCTTGAGGTATTGCAGTCCTGAGCCGTTTAAGATATTATAGATCAAAACCAACACTTTGAATTGGGTCTGGAAACTAGTTGACAGCCTGTGCATTCGGGCCAGGATTGGTGTTATATTCTCAAACCATCCTGCCCTGGTGAGCAGCCTTGCCACTGAATTCTGCACCAACTGAAATTTCCGAACCATCTTTGGAGGTAGCCCCATGTTTAATATGTATAGCTCATTGCAATACTCTTACTTAACCTTCAGCCAAATTCACATCTTTATTAAGTGGCATGCCTTCATCCACAGCTTCACATCAATATTTTTGCCTTTTTTATTGAAGTTCTTATGATGGGTCAAAACAATTTTAGTTCTAATAGCAGCTTGATTGATAAAGTGTTACATTAAAAGGGTTCATAATTCACCACATTCAGTTGCAGTAAAAATGGTAAACTGCTTGTGAATGATGATGCATCTTAAAAAACTCTTCCATTAATTAACCAAGAGACGGGGTTTGCTAATGTTATACTCGAATGCTGGCCAACATATTGTATTCAAATTCAGAGTACCAGTGTTTTTATTTATTGCATATGCATGCATATTTGACATGTCACCTTGGTATTAAATATTGATTTAAATCTTCTTCTTTAGATGAAGCTTTAGAAGTTCTAAAAGCCGAGAAGAAAAAAATAGTAAGTGTATATTTATAAAGACGGCTTGGCAAAATCTTACCTGTAATATCTCGTCAAATAAACTGTATAAGTTAACAGGATTTGATTGGGCTGAATGGATGAAATCCAATTTTGTGTGAGTGCCTCCTCCCCCCTCACAATGAGATTTCCTTCAGATTTGGGGGGCATGGAAGCTGGAAGGGGTAGGATAAGAAGCGGGTGGGTTCTGCTCTGTGAACAGAAGTCAAGTGCACAGATACCCTGCCCCCACTTTGCTGGGTATGCAATAGTTGGGCTCAAAATATGGCAGATAGCCACTTTCTGTTTTGCAGTGTTTATCATGCAATTTTACAGATACCTGTTTTTTAAAGGTAAAATAATATGAACATGGCTAGGACTGTATTGTGCAGGTCCTGAACTGAATAGTAACAAAGTAGAAATGCTTTGTGTTCAGTCAGAAACTTTGCTTTTGCTACACCACTTTTTTGATGTAGAAAAGGAGAAAAATAACAGTAGCGGAATTAATTCACACACACACACAAAGCTGTATGTAGAATTAGAACTAAGAATACAAGCTAGCCAGCAACCCTATGTCTTGGGTCCTCTTAAAAATGGATCCAGGTAAAGATTGTCACAGTGGCTTCAAGTAATGCAGCAATCACCTCTTTTATTATTCAGCCATATATGCAGTTTTAAAATCACTACATCCCACCAGCTACCCACTCCTCGGAAAACTTTTCAGTATATGAACAGCAATGGAAGGGCACCCTGAACTTCAGGTCAGGTACCAGCAAACCTGTAGATTTTAGTCAAATCTTTTCGGTTGAACTGTTTGGTCATCTCAGTCATATCCCTAAGCCATATCCAACATTTTAACCTGTTAACAAATGTTGCTCTTTTAGTGTATATCAGGGTTAAGTCAACATGCCCTCCAAATGTTGTTTGGCTCCCAACAACGTTAGCCTTAGCCATCATGGGCAATGATCCGGGATGATGGGAGTTGTAGACTAGCAACATGTGGAGGCACCATGTTGGCGGCTCTTGCTTCAAACTATTGGAGGAAGCAAATTAGTTGGAGTTTGCAATTCATTCTACTGGAGGTTTGCGTTAAGAGACTGGAGAGTAGGGCGTGGCCAAACACTTCTCGCTCCCAGTCCATTAATCTTTGTAAGTCTTGGACACCATTAATAAGCTGTTCCAATAGCAGAAGTTATTTTTTATGTATTTGCAGAGAATTTCTAGAGCACTTAATAATAGAAAAAATCCTAAACAGTGCATGGATACTTTGACTGTATTTTTATTTGGTTGATCATTCACAGACTTATTAATTCTTACTAGTAGTAGGTGGAATGCATTTAGGCGGTTGGATGCCAGAATTAATGTTTAATCAGGGACTTTAAAATAAGTTTTAATCTTGATTTACATAGGCCTTTCTGCAAATCTGATGCTGCTTAAAGATAATATGCCCCTAGGTAGATCAGGGCAGAAATATGAAAACGTATTAGTAAATGTGAGGTGGTGCTGTCAGCTTCAGGAAGGAATGCCTGGAGAACACATATTTGCACATCTGCTCACTTGTTAGAGCTAAATATGCACATATTTGTTAAGGGCACACCACTTAATCTTAGAGGCTGTAGTTTTTAAGGGTGCTGAATGTTAGGAGACCCTTATTTCTCTCAGAGAGCTACAATTTTCAGAGTCGTTCATTTTTCCCAGGAAGTCTGGGCATTGCAGCTCTCCGATGGGAATAAGAGTCTCAACCACTCTCAGCACCCTTAACAAACTACAGTGGTACCTCGGGTTACATACGCTTCAGGTTACAGTCGCTTCAGGTTACAGACTCCGCTAACCCAGAAATATTACCTCGGGTTAAGAACTTTGCTTCAGGATGAGAACAGAAATTGTGCTCCGGCAGCGCGGCAGCAGCAGGAGGCCCCATTAGCTAAAGTGTTGCTTCAGGTTAAGAACAGTTTCAGGTTAAGAACGGACCTACGGAACGAATTAAGTACTTAACCAGAGGTACCACTGTATATGCAAGGTTGGGAACACCCTGCACCCAGAGAGATTGGTTGGAGGAGTTCAAGGCCTTGTCAGAGATACAGTTCTCCACATGATGGCTCCCAAATGGGAGCAGGGTGGCCGAGTGCCACTGTTGGTGTATTCCAGTAGCTGTTGGAATACAACCATCATTCCTTTCCATTGACTATGCTGGCTGGGGCTGATGGGCTTCTGAGTCCTAAACAGCCAGGTTGGGCAAGGCTGTTGTAACAGAATCTTTCGTGGCGTGTCCCTGAGAAATAAATTTCGTGGGAACACACAAAACCCTGCTGGGTCAGCTTGTTAAGGTGAGATGCTTCCATGGCACATGTCAAATTGATTGAGGGAATCTTAATGGAATGAGATGGGTAGGTAAATACAGGCTTTCCTTACAGTTGTGACTTCTGATTGTGTGGCCTTTAAAAGAGATTAGAAAAAAGCAGCTAGTTTAGTCTTCGATAAAGGGTTTTGAAAGGGCAAAAATGTTTTGTGGAAATGTTCTCCGTAACTTATAAGAATAAGAACCTATGTAAAAAGGTCAAGGGAAATACTGTTTGTGAGCCAATGAATTTTCTATGACCTTTCTTATGTAAGTTTAGCTTTCAAGTAGCACTTGCGTCTTCCACATGCTAGTTACTTGTGCCAAATATTTTCCTCTGCAAATAAATATTATACAACTTTTGCCCAGAGATTGTTGAGGGCAGCAGCAGGTGGTGTGCCATGAATGTCCATTGCTCATTTTGTGGGGATGGACTTGTGTACACCCTTAGAATTATTTTACTCTGTTGCTCCCCCACAAATCCTTTCTTCAGTACTGTTCAAGCGAATTGTGACAGCCATCTGTTTGGCAACATATATGGTCAAGGCAAGGGCACCGAGCACATTTATTTATTTAACAAAATTTCAAAACAACTAGTTTATTTAAAACAACAACTCTTAAGCAGTTTACATGATCAGATGTGGATTTTTAAATGTGTGCATTTTGGGAAATAAAAAATCTACTTAAAGAAGCAATTTAAGCTAAATAAGTGCTAAAAAAGGAAAGTGAGTACTCTTCTAACTCCCTCCTTCAGCTTTATGTACTTTTAAAGGGTGAAGAATGTAACCATTCTCACCACCTCATGACTAAGGGGGACACTGAGTAGGTAGGCTTCATGGATGCCAGGGGAAGACTTCAAATGCTGCCGCATTGGCAGCTGTTACTGTAATGGGTCTCTGGATTTATGTAAGTTGTGTATCATTTAGATAGTGGCTTCATTCTCTGCTCTACTGGCATGACAAAGAAATAGAAGCCCATTCGGGCAATGCACTTCTACACAGGTCCTAAAAGAGCTACATTGGCTCCTAGTACATTTCCAAGCACGATTAAAAGTTTTGGTACTGACCTTTAAAGCCCTAAACGGCTTCAGCCCTGTATACCTAGTGGAGCATCTCCACTCCCATCATTCAGCTCAGACACTGAAATCCAGCCCCGAGGGCCTTCTGGCCGTTCCCTCCCTGCAAGAAGTGAAGCTACAGAGAACCAGACAGAGGCCTTCTCTGTAGTGGCACCCGCCCTGTGGAACGCCCTTCCATCAGATGTCAAGGAAATAAACAAGTATCCGACTTTTAGAAGACATGTGAAGGCAGCCCTATTTAGGGAAGTTTTTAATGTTTGATGTTTTAGCGCATTTTTAATATTCTGTTGGGAGCTGCCCAGAGTGGCTGGAGAAACCCATCTAGATGGGCAGGGTATAAGTAATTTATTATTATTATTATTAGTAGTAGTAGTAGTAGTAGCAGCAGCAGTAGTAGTAGTGATTGGTGTAGTGTAGCTGTAGCTCAAGTGTAGATGGAGCTGTAGTGTAGCAGTAGTGTAGCTGTAGCTCAATGGTAGAGCATCTGCTTTACATTCAGGAGGTCCCAGGTTCAATCCCCAATGTTTTCAGCTGGGACTGGGGAAGCTGCACTCTCTCTAAACCTTGGAGAGCCACTGCCAGTCATTGCAGACACCGCAGAGCTAGATGGACCATTGGTCTGACAGTGTATCAGGCAGCTTCCTGTGTTACTATCCTGGAGCAGTGATGCCAGCTTCAGTGTTGATGATGCTGTTTGGGGCAAGCGTTGGAGGTGCGGGTGGAGGCAGCAGAAAATATCCTTCTCCCGTCCCCGACTGCTCTACTTGGCAAGGCAGTTTAGCTACCGAGTGGAATGTGCTTGGTAATGTGAGAGGACACCACTACGCTAGGAGTGATCGCCAAAGAAGAAGACTCCTGTAGCTGCTGTTGCCATCAGTACAGTTGTAGGGACTGGAACAGATCCTTAATTTCTCTAATCCCTTTGGCAGTGGAGATGCTGATTTCAGTTTAGGGCAATGTAAAATGTACCGCATTTTTCGCTCTATAGGACACACCCATCCATAGGACGCACCTTGTTTTAGAGGGGGAGAACAGGAAAAAAATTCTCCCCCTCTCTGCTCAGCGCCCCTTCAGCGAAGCAGCAGGAGAAATGGAGCCCCTTTCATTTCTCCTCCCGCTTCGCTGAAGGGGCGCTGCGCGGAGAGGGAAAACTGTGTAGCGCCTCTCCAGTGAAGCGAAGCCTGGAGAGCAAGTGGGATCAGTGTGCACTGACCCCTCTTGCTCTCCAGGCTTCAGTGAAAGCAACCTGAAGCCTCCAGAGCGCAGCAGGAGTTCCCACTGCGCTCCAGAGGCTTCAGGCGGCTATCCCCAAGCCTTCGGAGCACAGCGCGAGTTCCCGCTGCACTCCGAAGGCTTCAGGCGGCTATCCCTGAAGCCTGGAGAGCGAGAGGGGTTGGAAGGAGCACTCCCTCTGCATTCGGAGGCTTCGCGTTGCTGTTGCTGAAGCCAAGGAGCCTGCATTCGCTCCATAGGATGCACACACGTTTCCCCTTAATTTTGGGAGGGGGAAAAGTGCGTGCTATAGAGCGAAAAATACAGTATTTTTGCTTGGAGTGCTTTAGGCTTTGCCTTTTGTCCGTTTGGGCAGTTAGAAAATGGACTACAAATTTGAATCTAGGTTTGGGAGTGTCGAAAGTTAGTGGGAGAAGAGAGAAGCACAGGTGTGGTAGGGATGTAAATATCAGGGTTGGGAAGGTGAGGAGAGCGTGCTGAAGAATGAACTGGGTTGGGAGGTGGATGTGGGGCAAGGGGAGGAATGAATAGGGAGGACACAAGAGCCAAACCATAGGAAATCTGCTTCTTAGCCTGCTAACCGGCTCACCAGTCCAGAATAATGTGATTCTAGAGGTGTGTTAAAAAATGCTACTCACTTGGTTTCCTAAGTAGGTAAATATTGCTGCCTAGAATATTTGAAACTTCTTTCAGGCCTAGGAGTCTGAGTGATCTATTCTGAAGCATTCTTTCACTCTCTAGTACGTAGAGTATTACTTAGTCGGATATCATCTAGTATTCGTGGCTGAGCAAGCAGATAACTTACCATCAGGTAGAGCGTTCTTGAAGGCCTCTTTAGATTATCTTGTGTGTTGCTCTAAGCTGCTACTTTAAATGAATTCAAATCTCCTTGAGCTGCACCCTAGGGTACTAAAGAAGCTTGCAAATGTAATCTCGGAGCCTCTGTCTATAATCTGGTGAATTATGGGAGAACAGATGAGGTCCCCGCACACAACATTTGCTTCATGATTCTATGAGAGCAAGGCAGTGGAGACTGGTCCATTAGGGCAAACCTCAATTTGTCCTTAGCCAACCCCCAACCTACCTGCCTTCAGGTTTACAACCAGTCCGGGGGGGGGGGCACTGCCTGCCAGTTTCTGACACCTTAGCCTCAATTTTAGCAACGTAAAACTCAGCAGGGGGAAGGATGGGGACAGAATTAGAACTAGTTGGCTCCACCTGCCGTTGTCTCTGGCACCCCCTACTGCTAGCCTCCATGCATGCCACCCTCCCAGCCCCAATGGGCACCGCCCTACACTGCGCAAGGGAAAAGGTAGATCCTTTTTAACTTAAGCTTCTTGGGAGTTGTACTTGCCTGGAAAGCGTAGACTAGGGAGTTGGACTTACTGCGGCAGCTGTTAATGTTCTATGTGTTCCTGTTTTTTAGTGCTTTTGGCAGTTATTTACACAGATTGCATGCACACCCTGAATAGGTACAATGGAGTGGTGGTTAAATCACCCTTAACTCTTCTAGAGTGTTAATGCTGTTTTAGTCTTTCTCATTTTCTGTCCAGGTTTCTAGCTCCTAAGTGTGTGAAGCATAGGGCTGGCGATGCACCTTTTTAGCCTGGGGCACTTATCTTTTTTGGACCTTTTGTGTTGTGATTTTGCTTTCTAATAGATTGATGCCATCTTACTGTATTTTTGTTGCAATACTCTTGTTACCACTTTGGGGGGTGGGGGCTTTGGGCCGAAAAGTGGTACATAAGTTGTAGTAAATGATCATAACCATTATTGTTTTTTTAATTTATAATTTGGTCACAACTAATAGGTCATGATTTGCTAATGTTCTTAACATCTGAAAGTAGAGTACAAGTTGCTTATCCTAGTTTTATATGGAATCTCAAGACATGCTAAGGACTAGAAGGGGTTAAACCATTTTTTAAAATTTTGCTTCAGAATTCTGTATGGGGAATTCTGGTGTCCCTTGTAGTTTTTGATAGTCCTTAATGGATAATGTGGATAATTTTTATTTCTTTCTCTTTAAAGGGTTCTTAGCATTGAGTGTTAGCTGTCAAATAAATGCTTCATTTCTTTGAAAGTCAATATTATTTATTATCTACTTTTTATATGTGTATGAGGATATCTTGTGGTGGTATATCATTCCTCTTATGGTGCAGGTGAGCAACTAAAAGTTTTACCTATCCTACACCACAGAGGAACAGTTTGATCGTTCTTGCTCTGTTTAGAGTGAGTCCTGTTTAGCAATGAATGAGGGACATTTAAAACATGCATCTCTTGGCCTTAAAAATGCCAACTATTTATTAAACAAACAAACAAACTGTGTGTGTGTGTTTGAGAGAGAGAGAGACAGAGACAGAGAGAAGCTACTGTATTAATAGAAGGGTAGGGGAGATTTCTACCATTGAGAAGAAGAACTTGGAGAGACATAAATCAAAATGTACTGTGAAATGTTTTATATTCCTTGTACATGTTAGTCATCTGTCACAACTTTAGAACACAAATATTCATAGTTAAACTTCTTCTGATGCTGGCTATTAACCGCTAAAATGATATTTTACTAGTGATTACTTTTTTAATTAAGCCCATGTATTAGCTATAAAGCCACTTGAGTGCATTGTAAATAAAATGCTGTAATAATGAAGTGCTTTAATTACAATCCCTAAAGTATGCATAGTACTCGGTAAATTTTTTATTTAAATTCTTAGCATGTTCTATTTTTTTCCTGAAAGGCAGTTTGAATATAGCCATAAAGGCTGGTGCTTTAGCCTTTAAAGCCATTTGAGCAAATTCCATGGCTGCTCTCCCAGTTAGTGAGTTTTCATGGCATTTGCAGCAAGCTAATTGCTTCTGCTAATAAATAATCTAAAATCAATGCTGACAGCAGTTAATTGGCACAGAGACTTTATTCTGTAAAGCACTTGGCTAACGACCTTCTTTAAATTAATAGCATTAAGTGCTATGAGGAAATAAATCTGAGGAATTGCCTGTCATTTGCTTGTCATGTCTAATAACTTCCAATAATGATGGCTGATAGATTTTTGCACATTCCATTATTGAAGTTGGTGCATGTAATTATTCTCCTCATTATATGTAAACAATTAGCAATATTTGGTGTTTCCTTGCAATAAAGCTGTTGAGCACAAGTAGTGCATTAGAGGTTAGAAACGATTTTTAAAGCTAGATTTCATTTCCATTGAACACATTGAAGTGATGCGTGTGTGGTTGTGGTTTTTGCAGGATTCCTTTATCTTAACTTATGCCATTAAAGAAAAGCATTGGGGGTTTATTCCCCCTAAAGCTTTGGAATTTAAATTCTAAAATGGCCTATCTTGACCGGTAAAACATTTTTTTTAATTTATTTTTAGCTTGAAGAAGTAATGGAAAAAGAAACTTACAAGGCTGCTAAACTAATCCTTGAAAGGTTTGATCCTGAAGCCAAGAAGGCAAAGGTAGGATCTGATCTCTGTACTAATTTACTACAAAGTGCACCACAGAGCAAAACACTTTGTAATATTATTATAATTGACAGGATGTTGAACCGCCATCTGCTGGAGCATCTGCAGTTCCAAGACCCGGCCAAGGTAATAGCTCTGTAAAAACTGCTGCTTTTCATGAAGAAAACTGTATTTACACCATTTAATTTTCATTCCAAGAGGCTTGGAATATTTCAGAACACAGGCCTACCACAAATGAAATCTCTGTTCCTAAACAGGAATTTAATTTGGGGAAGAGAGGATGGTGCTATCTGATTTTTTAGAAGTTTATTTAGTAGTAGGCCAACTTCTTGAGCAGATTAGGGCAACATTGTCCCCTTGGCCAGCTCACCGGGATCAGTAGTCATTTGCGGTGAGAGAAGGAAGCATGCAGGAAGATGGCAGGAGGTTGATTCTCTTTCACTAGTAGATGTGGAGGGTGCATGGACATGGTGGGCAGAAATACCCAGAGGTCTTCACATCTGCTTGGGCCTCAGAATGAAGAGAGGGGTGAGTTCAGTGTCTCCTAGCTTGACCTAGTGGCATGCGGGGGCAGCAGGCCTAGTCCATCTTAAGACATCAGCCTCACACCATTGATCTGTGACCAGCCATGCCCTCCAGAGTACAGGAGTACCCATTCATTTGTGGTAGTGGTGACCACTAACAGGATATGGCTTTGCTGTATGATTTCATGTTTTGATTCCAAAACACAATTAATGTGCTTACAGTTCTGGATATATATTTTTTTCCTGATCAGAATGGTTTGCTTGCTTGCAGCAGCAGCACACTTGATCTTCCGGGTCCTTTTGCATCTTTCTTTACTGTAATTAGTCTTTCCGGTTTGGTTTTTGTTCCCATTTCGTGAGGATAGGGCCAACTCAGTGAGACAGGAGGCAAAGTAGAAATGAAATAGATACTCTTTTTTTAGAGTGGGAAAGACAGTGTCTCTGGAAAAAGTTGCTTTTTATACCGTATCTGAAGATTTTGTTGGCTTCATCAACACGTGTGAGAGGTTGCACGTATTTCATTTGAGGGATGGACTATGTGACAGTTTGCAACTGCTTCATATCTATCTTTAACTTTACGCTATGCCATGCACGAGGACTTGCTAGAAGACAGTGAAATTGATTTTACTGCAAAAGGAATTGTATTCTCCCCACCATCACTGGACCAGAAACACAAAGATGTGAGAAACCTGGATTCTCATACAAAATGTATCCCGCAGGCATTGGAAGGCACAATCTTGAGGCACTTGGGATTACAAGTCAGGGAAAGTATGTGCAAAAAGAAGATAGATAAAAATACATATAGTAGTAACATGTATACTGAAAAGGCCCAAAGTATTCACAATTGCAAAGGGCTTTAATGCTGGTGGTCGCTGAGTTGTAGAACTGAAATGAAATGAGCCACTAGATCTAGATATAACAGAAGATATGGGGTGGGTGGGTGTGGAAGTGGGTCAGGGATGGGGGAAATAATGTTGCCTTAGTATTAATATTTTTTTTTCAGCTGAGTGCATGATTCTCTAGGGAAAGAAAGGGGCTGAGGCTGTTGAGTTGTACTTTGAGTTGTGAAGATCTTCAGGAAAAGAAAGCTCTTAGTTTTGGGCTGTCAAGATTGTCCCACTACGTATTGTTACCGCTTGACCATGCTGCATGGATAATACTGTTAAAGAGGCCCCTAAGGGATGTAGATAAAGAGCAGTTTCTCAGGTGTTTAGGGTGGGGATGGCTGTTTGAATTAGGTTCTGAAGGCTATAAAAATCACACAGATCCTGTGATCATTAGTGTTGTGTACCATTCATTGACAGCTGTCATAATCTGCAACCAGTAATGGTTTCTTCAGCTAGGACCTTGCAGGTTATGAAAACCTGAATGAAAACCCTGCATCCAAAATTGAGAGAGTGAATTACAGCTTTTTCAGCAGAAAGGTTCTAGATACAGTGGTGTACACTGAAGCCTGCAAATCTAAATGAGTGGCTAGTCATTAAGAAGTGTGCATGCAATCTTCAGGTTGGAGCCTGCCAAGCAATCATTATCTTGGTCTTGTCCTGAACATTTTTCAAGTGGGTCCGTCATTCATGTCTGTTCCCCAGTCACAACTAGCAAAAACTACAGGATCAAGGTCAGATCAGAGCAGCACCATCAGCATATTGATAGCATCTTAAGGTCTACTTCAGTACTCATTACCTATGGCAAATTCCCACAGAGTCAAAGGCAGTTCTATGTATGTGAGAAGGTTTTAACAAGACTCACAATTCCCTTTGGGCTTGAACTACTCTTATGACACACAACTCATTCCTAACTAGGTGTCTGTTCTTTTTGCACACCTATCCAACTCTTTCCAACAGAAGCCTAGCCATGAACCAGCGAAAGTGGTGCATGCAAACACCCACCCCATTGCATATTTTCCTATTGGAAAATGCAAATCTTTAGTAAATTGTAATGTAGTATAAAGGAACAAAATGGTGTGGGACTTGTGCAAAATAGCTGTGGTTCTTAATAGCCTGAGAATGACTGAATGGTGTGATAATGCTTGAAAAATTAATAAGTGGCCTCGAGGTCATTTTGTTTACGTTCTAATATAATTTAATTTGTTTACATTCTAATCTAGATTAACTGGTCCTTTATGCTAGTTAGAGAATGCTGAGAGACGCAATTAAACTGTTTTATTAATGCCATTCAAGTGAGAGCCACTTCTGAGGGAGTTTAGAAACCAGATGGTAGGCTCAAATTACAAGAAAGGGTCTATTTGAGAACTCGGATCTACGTATTGTTGCACTTCAGCTGGTTTGTGTGCGGATGGGTGGGGGCAGCCTTTACAAATGTTTCCCTTACCTTGGTTAACTTACAGTAATGCCAGGTCTTGAGTCATTTTGGTACAATAAGCATTAACGTGTGGCTTTTCTGTCAGAACTTCGTCATCGGACCCCAGTGCGAGGCAACATGTCTCCCCCGACCCCTGCTTCACCAAAACAGGGATCTCCAAAAGGACCAAGCCCAGCGCCTCCAACTCCTGGCTTGCAGAGAGAGATTTCGGCACCGGGCGGACCTCCTGAGAGATCTGTTACATCACCCTTGCAGCCAAATGTGTTACCAAGACATCCCGGGTCCCGTGCCACTTCAGTGCCTGGAATGGGTAAACAGAGCACTTTATGTTGTTTACAGTTTATATTATTTTCTCTGGTTACCAATAAAACAGGCCATTTTCAGACAGTATGGAAATGGCATTTTGTTTGGAAGTAGAGGAGCCGTTATCTGATTAAGCAGGAGTTCCATATTCAATTAGCCATAACTCTTTACAGCTGGCACCTTATGATACTGAAACCTATTGCCTGAGCTCATTTAACTGTTATGGCTTCTTTGTTTAAATGGTAATAAAACTTTGCAGTATTCTGTAGTCAACAATATAGCATACCTTTTTATGTTCTTGGTTTAGTCAAGCCTCCAGACTTAGATAAATCAGGTATATAAGAAAACACTTTTGGAATTCATTCATGCTTCTTACAAAGCCCTGGACATATTTTTTAACTTTCATTGTGACATTTATTCAAATGCTTATTCTAAGCCCTCCCCGAAAAAGTTCACGCTGCAAAGATTAAAACATAAAATATTTAATAACTAAAGAGGTTTCGTATTAGGTAGCAGAGCTTTCTGAAGTAGAAAGCTGATGAACGGGGGACGGGGGAGAGTTAACATCAGTTACCTTGTTGAAACATTTTACTTCTAATTTGTGTCTGCTGAAACTACTAGCTAAACTCAGAAGCACTTTAAACCTTTTTCATTGCTGGATTGATTTTCTGTTTTACAGATGTACTTTTCAGTTCAGTTGTGTATGGGGTGGTAAAAGTCTGTAGTGAGACAACTCTTAGTGAAAAAATTATTCATGTGTGCCCAGCATGTCATTGTGTGCTTCCTGCCCACTTTCCTTTGCCTCCAAATCTCCTAGGGTTGAAATTACAGATAGGAGGGTCAGATTCTGAGAGAAGGTCGGAGCTGCAATTTTTACTCAGCTTGTGTCTAATTTGCTGCTTTTCCTTGCATTAAAATGATTACCTATTTGGAATTCCCTCTGGAATAGCAAACTCTGGTGTTGTGTTAGGGATGGAGAAAACAAGGGACTTACGACCTTGCAGCAGCCTGATCAATCCTGACCATTGCCATGCTGGTTTAGGTTGAGTTGGAGTCTTGGCTTCCAAGGGAGGAGCAGGCTAGTAGATACAGTGATACAGTGTACCTCGAGTTACAAACGCTTCTCCGCTAACCTGGAAGAGTTACCTCGAGTTGAGAACTTTGCCCCAGGATGAGAATGGAAATCATGTTCAGGCGATGCAGCGGCAGCAAGAGGCCCCATTAGCGAAAGCACGCCTCTAGTTAAGAACAGTTTCAGGTTAAGAACGGACCTCCGGAACGAATTAAGTTTGTAACGAGAGGTACCACTGTACCTTGGTTTTTGAACAGCTTAGTTCTCGAATGTTTTGGCTCCCGGACGCCGTAAACCCAGAAGTGAGTGTTCCGGTTTGCGAACTATTTTTGGAAGCCAAACGTCCGACATGGCTTCCAATGAGTGCAGGAAGCTCTTGCAGCCAATCGGAAGCTGCGCCTTGGTTTTCAAACATTTTTGGAAGTCAAACGGACTTCTGGAATGGATTCCATTCAAAAACCTAGGTACGACTATGATGCATGAGAGGGCCTTACTTCACCCTGAATGACCATATGCATTTTAGAGTGCTCAGCGCAGCAGCTGCACGTAGGACTCTCAGGCAACAGGATGGCTGATATATTTCTGTATAGAATCTCTTCACACCTGTCTCCCAAAGTTCAGAAGGGTGTGCATTATGACTACAGTTTTGTATTAAAATTTTGATCCTGCAGTGCAGGTGTTCACCAATCTCAGGCAAATATGAAGGCTATATAGCTTTGGGAGGGAAAAAATAGTATTGCACACTTTGATGCAAGGGCTAGATGTTTGGTTCATTATTCATTTTTAAAACCGTAATTAATGGTGGTTACTTATTTTAATTAAGAGTTATTGGCAAATGTGGCAATTTTTAACCGTAACATGTTAATTAAGAAACAAGCGCCCTCTGTTAATTCAGTTCTGTAGCATACTGTTAAAAGTCATGACAAACTTGGAGGTTTATTGTTGGTGCAGGAATTTCAGTGTCTCTCAGTGTAGTCTTTCAAGTGCAACTTACTTAGAAGTTCCAAGCAACATGATAGAATATAAAAGTCAAGTTTCTTGCTATGCAGATTTCTTTCTGTCTTGTGAGAAACATCAGCTGAAGTGCATATGACTGCACTTAATTATCTTTAAACTGGAAAAGATAATTCATTTTTTCATTACATTATACTTTGTGGAAGAGAATCAATTTAACATGTATTACCACAGAGCTTCCATATGTCTAAAAATTAATAACCAGCAGGTAGTTGAGAGTTTGCCAAGCTTTGCGGAAATGGCCAGTCTGCCCACAATGATTGCTTTTGATGTTCATATTAATTACTCTTGTCCATATCAGCATGAGGAATAAGATGCGTGGTTTGAGAATTGTTAGTGTGCCAAGTAATTGGAGAGGTTCTTGGGGCACATGGTCTTAGGTTTCAGGCTTCTTTAAGATTAGTGAGGCAGCCCTTTTACTATGGGCCCTATAGTTGTTTTGAACTGAGATTGCCTTCAAAGTGTGCATGCTTAATAATACTGAAAATATTTATATGTGACATTGGATTGTTTTGCATGTAATCTTTTTTAAAAATCAGTTTTATTCCAGTGCAAGGCCCTCTTATTTGTAATGGTGTTCCCTTTAAATGTAATTGGTTTAAAGTAATTGTTTAGGTCATGTATTTACTTGCGCAAAATGTGTATATGTTCGCATCCAAAACCTCCTGGTATAGGGCAGTACAGTCGTACCTTGGATCCGGAACGCCTTGGTACTCCGACGTTTTGGCTCCCAAACGCTGCAAACCTGGAAGTGAGTGTTCCAGTTTGCGAACGTTCTTTGGAACCCAAACGTCTGACAGGGCTTCCGTGGCTTCCGATTGGCTGTAGGAGCTTCCTGCAGCCAATCAGAAGCCATGCATTGGTTTCTGAACGTTTTGGAAATTGAATGGACTTCCAGAATGAATTGTGTTTGTCTTCCAAGGTACGACTGTATATCAATTCAATTAATAATAATAATATCTGAAATGTCTGATAATTAGGATAGAACCGAAAGCTTAATGAATGTTGCAGTCTCCAACTCACAATTCGGCACACTTTTAAAAGTAGGGTGAGCAATCTGTGGCCACTCCAGTCTTCCATGCTGGCTGGTGTTGATGGTGTCCACCAATATCTGGAACATCGTATGTCCTATGGTACTGAGAGAATTTGAGCACACAGAATGATATTTTTTTGTGGGGGGGAGGGAGAAGGAGAATATATATATATATATATATATATATATATATATATATATGTCCAAGTGTTCTAAATCTCCTATACAATAAGATGATATAGATATAGATAGAACTTTTGGAATGGTTTGCCCTTAATGCTAGACCATGGTTGATTTAACAAACAACTGCAAGTTGTCCCACAGGTGATCAAGCAAACCTTAGCTCGTTTCTTCAAAGCTTGGTTTGTTTTCTGGCTGCTCTTGCTTTGCGCCTTTGGTGAGCAATGAGGGCGAGGTGGTCCAACGAACCATGGTTAAGCAAAGGTGCTCTCACATAATGCCACATCATTTAAGGGTTTGTAAGCCAACAACAAACCATGGCTTCATGCTGTAATTTGTTGGCAGTAAGCAAACTATAGTTAAAATGCTGTGCAGCAGGGTTCACACATTGCAAAACGGTGGTTTGTGTGAATCAGGCCATAATGACTGAAGGCAGAGAGCCTTCTCTCCTCCCTGTGTGTTTCAGGGACCTCTCCATACAACCATTATGTGCCCTCCATGCCAGGTAGTTTAGGCTGAGAGAGTGGCTAGCCTTAAGGCCACCCATTGAGCTTCATGATAAATATGGATTTGAACCTTTGCCTGGTTCTAGTCAACATTCCAACCACTGCCCCGTGCTAGTTTTCTATTGCATTAAGAACATCAAAAAGTAATACAATAGTCTCAACAGTGTTCATGCCCCTAGAAAAAGTGTAGGTTGCAATCCTATACAAACTTACCTGGGAGTAAGTCACATTGAATTCTGTGGGACTTACTTGTGAGTAGACATGTATAGGCTTGTGCTGTGAATCTGTGCTCAGTGTAGATAGACACCTGGTTTTGTCTCAAATAAAACTAAAATTTGACTAAGGTCCTAAATAGAGGCTAAAAAGTAGGTTTTGCATGCTCCTTGGTTGTGTTGGAGGGAACCAAAGCACAGGTTATAGATTGCTAAGTGACAAATCCAGTATGTTTCAGGGAACGTGTATATCAGGCAGAACTGAGAGAGTGAGGCATACTTCATTCAGGGGAAAGAAGCTTCAGGGCAATATCATTGCTGTAAACAGCTATCAAGGGAGGCAAAAAACCTTCCAAATCTGTTTTCACAGAAGGTGACAATTTCCCTGTTACATGTGGTATTTTCGTTTGCAAGAAAAATAACCCTGAGGAACTCACATTGAGAGCCAGTGTGGTGTAGTGGTTAAGAGCAGTAGTCTTGCAATCTGGGGAACCGGGTTCACTTCCCCGCTCCTCCATATGCTGGGTGACCTTGGGCCAGTCACACTTCTTTGAAGTCTCTCAGCCCCACTCACCTCACAGAGTGTTTGTTGTGGGGGAGGAAGGGAAAGGAGAATGTTAGCCGCTTTGAGACTCCTTAAAGGGAGTGAAAGGCGGGATATCAAATCCAAACTCTTCTTCTTCTTCTTCTTCTGACATACAGAATTAAATCTGATAATGGGATTGAAATGCACAGTACTGTAATATAATGCTAATTTCTAATACATGTTAGGGTGCTTTATTCCATTTTGTAACATACAGACTGGAAGCAAATGTCCTTATTCCTGGTGAATAAGTCAGTAGGTTGCTATCAATCCCATTTTGGTCTTCCAGGTCTTCATCCTCCAGGACCTCCGTTGGCAAGACCTATTCTTCCTCGAGAAAGGGGAGCATTGGATAGAATTGTTGAATACTTAGTTGGAGATGGTCCACAGAACAGGTTAAACGTTACTTATTATCTTCAATTCTGAAGTTATAACTCTGAGTTGCTTCTCAGGTTTCCTGCGGTTTCTTCTTTGCACCACTCTGGTAATTGCGGAAACCCAAACCCAGATGGGAGGAGCCCACACTATGGCTTTTCCTCTTGGTAGCATTGCTCCTTCCAGAAAGGGGCATGTAATAAATGTGACATGAAAAGGAGCGCTTACAATGCAATCCTATACATGTCTACTTAGAAGAAGGTTCAGTGGAACTTACTCCCGTGTGAGCAAGTATAGGATTGTAGCCATACTGTAGCTTTCTAATAACTTATGTGAACTCTTGTGCTGGAGCAGTCGCTGCTCAGAGAATCTTAATCACCACACTTTTAATTGGCTGTCAATTAAAGCGCCTTTCTGACAGTTCGTGGAATAAAAGCAGTTATATAAAGCATTGTTTTATTGGAGGAGTTATTTGTAGCTGCTATTAGCATCATTATTATCATGCACCCAACTTTTACCCTCAGGTCCAAGGGTGGGTTAGAGCATTTAAAAAACAATATTAAAAACTGCTTAAAACAAATCACAAAAATAAGGCGGATTTTAAAAATGCACACCTCAGGTGTCAAAAGCCAGGTTAATGTCTTCAGCATTCTCCAGGAGCTGTACAATGAAGGTACCAGATGCAGCTTTGAAGGGAGGGAATTTTACAGCTTAGGGGCCACCACTGAGAATCCCTTTCCTGGGCCTCAACCACCTTTCTCTAAGGGTGAAGGAACTACCAAGAGGGCCCTCACTGCCAATCGCAGCACCTGAGGCAGTCTGTGGGGAAGGAGGTGGTCTTTCAGATATTTGAGTCCTAAGTTGTTTAGGGCTTTTCAGATATTCTGCCTCCTATTTTTTCTTCTTCGATTACTTTGCCTCGTTTTGAATTTTACCAACTTTACCTAGCTGTAATTTGAATTCAAATTGATGGTGCTTTAAACCAAACAGCCAAAATCTTTTGAGTCTGAAGTGGCCGAGTCACAGTGTAGTTAAAAATACTCAGATGGCAGCTTTTAAATTTGCAGTAATGTGATACGTTTGCGAAAATAAATTTATAATAGGGTTACACACTCAGGTGCCTGCCTGCAGTGTTAGCCGCCCTGAGCCCGGTCTTGGCTGGGGAGGGCGGGGTATAAATAAAATTATTATTATTATTATTATTATTATTATTATTATTATTATTATGCAGGGAGGAAGCCTGGGCTCCCCTTTTCTGATGTTGCACTGGGCATGTGGGCAAGGCTGCATGACATCATGTCCCAAAGGGGCATTAGCAGTCCACTTCTGTGCTCCATGCATTTAAACTGCGTGTGGGAGGTGAATATGTGTAAAGGGCTTGTGCCTTTTAAATTCTGAGTTTCAATGCCCCCTTTCTGGTGTGCAAGTCCTGTTGAAGTGATCCAGTATAGTACGACTAAAGTATATTAATGACTAAAATTAAGTGGCTAAACCAATGTTTTTAACCTCTGATCTCATCTTCTTTAGATATGCACTTATATGCCAACAGTGTTCCTCGCATAATGGAATGGCTTTGAAGGAGGAATTTGAATATATTGGTAAGAACAAATGCATATATTCTGCTTCTTGAAAAAGCCTCCTGTCTCCCTGGCCACCATTGTCCGTTCAGGCATTTACAGAATGTAATATATTGGTTCTTGCTTAACTCTGTATTGGAGTGTGTCCTAAAAGTGCCAGAGCCATTAAAATCTATAAGCTTAAGTACTCATAACTCTTTTTTTGTATTCAGTTTTGTGTACTTATAATATGTTATGGTATTCATTTGTGTATACCTTTTAGAATCCATTATCCTTTAAAAAAAAAAGTTCTGTAATATGCAGGTCAAGGAACATGTGTGCAAAAGTGAGCTGTAGAAATAAGCTGCTTTCTCTGCATGCTTTCCAGATTGCACTTGGCTAGGAAACTACACCCTAATAGGTTTTTGTTTTTGTTTTTAAATCTGGGTCCTCACTTTACCAGAACTTCAACAAAATTTATCGTAACAGAGAAACCTGTGGGAGACATTGGAGATGAAGTGGGAACAAACTCCGGGGGCTATTCTTGAGTTTTACGGCTGACAATAACTTAAGACAGGCACAGCTCTTCATTGAACACAGATGTTTATTTTGCCGCCTCTCGGCAAACAAAAATCAATCTGCCAGTAATGTGAGAGAAATTATCTCAAGACATTTGAGCGTGTCTTCCTATATGCTCTTGACTCGTGAGAAGCAGCTTAACCCATTCATTTCATGTGATCTTGTATTATCAGAGGGCTAATACGTTTACTGCCGAAGCCTTGTATTATGCATGTGTGGTGAAAGTTTGGTTTAATCTCTTCTGAACGGCTCTCCCCTCCCCACCGCCCCCAGCTAAATAGCAGAAAGTTTATACTGGATACGTAGCCTAAATTTTATAAGCTGTTGTTTGCCTGAGTGTTGTGACACTTTGATTTGTGTCTGCATGAGGGTGAGAGCTTTTGAGCTCTTTTCCAGAAGTATACAGTGGGATGCCTCTTTCTCTCTCCCTTCCCTCTCCGGTTGCTATGTAAACTGTTACATCTGCCTATAGAAACCCACAATGTGCAGTACCCATTCTTGAAAATGGATTGCAATTTTTGTAACACCAGTGACTTTGATCCTTAAATTTGCCTGTTCAAAATCCGCATGCATAGATTGCCCCCCCTCCCCCATTCATACACACACTAAACGACCTGCAAAGAAAACAGAATGGGATCATGTGCTCTCTGTTGAAGTGGTGGTTCTTCAGACTTCAGCCAACGGCATAGGGTTGGCAAGGAAGAAAGCAGTTTTTCTGAATACAAACTCTCAACTGACTTGAGTCAGTTACAAAGAGTGATGCAAAACATTTGAGTAAGAACCAATATCTCACTCCAGTTTTTGAATGTTCACTTAAAAGTCAAGGGTCGTATCCAACACTGCTGTCCTGCTCAGTGGAACCTCTCCTCTTCTGCAATCCCCAGCATGTCTTCAAAATCTGCCCCAGAGAGCTGGAGGACTCCTGGAGCATTTGTGGGGGGTGGGGTAGCAGCATGGGGAGAGGAAGGGAAAGTTCTGTTGCACAAGCAGAATTATGCTCACACAACATTGGATACAACTCACGAAATGCAAGTTAGAGAGGTCACGCCTTTCACTTTTTGCACTTCTGCCCATAGTTGAAATATAAAGATGGATTGATGCACTTGTCCTGTGAAGCTCTCACTGCTTAAGACCTAGGCTCCCAAACTCAGAGGAACACCCCATCATGCAGGGTTGCTATCCATCTCTTTCCCCCCCTGAATTTTAGCACAGCATTCTTCCCAATTTGTGGATTCAGGTAAGCAAGGAACAAGCAGTGGGGTTGACCTGCAAGGAACAGGTGATAGTTGCTGTTGCCAAAGGAGCCACGAACCAAGCACCAGGTGTTTGGGCCTATCCCTCTGCCCTCCCCGCCCCCCGCCCTCTTCAGTGTTGTTGTTACGTCCCAAAGCATATCCACCCTCCCCAGCACTCCCTATTACACAACTTCTGCATGGTGAAATAAATTACAGCTGCAGCAGCCTGTATGTTTTCCCCCCTGTACCTTTCTTTCACCAAGGCTGGAGCCAGTGGGAGGCAGAAGTGAGGAGTGCTACTGATAAAAATGAGAGGATAAAATAGGGAGGAGATTAACCATGTACACTGCCTTGAGTTCCTTGGAGGAATGGAAGGCTGCAGAAGTTGCAATAATAAAAGAGAGAAATGTTGCCTTAAACGTATAGCTTCTCCAGTCTTTTTTACCTTCTATGCATTAATTTAACGTGAAAGAAAAGAACATCCACATAGAATTTTGAACAGAAGACCCAAATTATAACCCTCCTAGTGGTGCAGCAATGGAACGTCTAACACTTTTGCAAAGCTAAGCAGGCTCCCGGATGGTTTCAAATTGGATGGGGGACCGTGCGTTGAGACTTCTGCATTGCAGGGGGTTGGACTAGATGACCCTTGGGGTTCCTTCCAACTCTATGTTTCTTTGATTTTTGAAAAACTGCGCCAGAAATTTCAAATCCGAGAAAAGACTTGCCCTACTGTAAGAAAGCAACTCTTCTTTGTTGTCACTGATAATGGGAGAAGGTGAGAGCGTGCAGTGCCGCTTCTACAAAAATCAGTTTGCTGTTCTTCCTTTCCAAGTTGATGCTTCAGAGTCTTGCAGCCATTGCACTGTTAGCACATTAAGGTTCAGTGAGCTAACTGGATACACTTGTATTAAACTTTTGTGCAGCATTTAGGTGTGCCTACTGCTTCTTTCTGAATCCTGCAAGAAAAACAAGACCTCAAGCTCCACGACTTCCAGATTTCAGTGCTGAAAAGAAGCAGCCCACAGAGGTACAGAGCACGACTGAACCGCTGCAGTCGGAGGAAGAAAAGTTAGAAGAGGATCAAATGGCTGAAGGTGTGCATTGAGTCCTCTACATTTGCCAGAAAATGTAATTAGGGTTTGAAGCATTTTGGATTTTGAAGCATTTTGCTTTTCCTTGCAGTGCTGCTTATTCAATCTTGCCAGTGGATGTTCGCTGTATATGACAGAAAGAGTGTTGCTCATAGTCAAAAGCAACCACGATACTATATCTCACATGCAAAAAATCTTTTTTCATCTTTATTTCCTAAAAATAGAATGATCTTGGGTCATCCTGTGGTATATTTTGCCTTGTTGGTTTTTCAGAGTTGGCTGCCAAGGATGTTTTTAGTCAGTCTGCCGCCCCCCAAGCTGTAGTAGAATCCAAACTTAATTCACTTTCTTTTTGAACAATAGATTCTTTCCATCCTATCTAGCAAGATTATCGGTCTCTTAAATTTTCTTTGTTTACAAAGCCCTGTTCTTCTACTTTTTTTGGTTTTTTTTTTAGTATCGATATTAGCATTTACACTGTGTAATTAAAGGATTTGGATCACAGAATGGTTAGATTTCATTGTTTTCCCCAGGTCATTGGGTTGAGGTGGGGTTTAAGTTCCTGCCTTTGTTCGTTAAGCTGGTTTTGCTGTTTTCCCCAGGGCAGGAAAATCTAGTAAAACTGACTTGGCTTTTTAAAAAAATAAAAATAAAATAATGGGTAGTTCAAAGACAAATTGTCAACTTTAATTTAAGAAAGTTCCTTTTGAGATGGTTTATAGGCTTGAAAATACAGTAAGCATCTTGTGTTCAGTTAACAAGAGCATGCCACATTCTAAGAACGTAGCTTAGACTATCACTCTGTACTTATTTCCTTAAAAGTATTTTGTTATATATAAAAGTATCTTTTTGTAGGTGGCTCTAAACAGAGAAGTTTCTTGAGAGCATATCCAGAAATGATCACACCACCAAGTGCTCTTAGATGAACAAATATGGCATGTAATGCCCATGTATGACAAGGTTTATGGTGGAAAACCTTTGTAACCTTCTACAATTTGATGCAAACTGTTATCAATTTCCCTTTTATTTTTATAACCCTTTCTGCCTGGTAACAGGTCTCCAAGGCTACCCATAATAAAAGAAAGCAAAATAAAGCACAGTGTATCCGGATTTTACCTTCCATGAACAAAAGAGCAATCTTAATAGAGGGATCTGACTAGGAGAAGCGGGGAGGAGGCTGATGTTTGCCAATTTTCCCCCTCCCCCTGCAACATCTCATCCCACCCTCTTCCAGAGAATCCCCCAGACCCCAAAAGTAGATTTTTAGGGGGCACAAAAGGATGTGGGGAAGGGGAGGAATCAAAATTTCATTGTCTCATTTGGGGTGATTTCTCCCTTCCCACCTCAGCCCTGTATGACACAGCCCACCATTTATTGTATACCGTACTGATGTCTTCAGAGAGGCCTCAGAGATGTCTTCAGAGAGGCTTTTCAAGGACTACAGAGGGGAGGAGGAAAAGGAGGGATCAGTTGTGTGAATTTTACATTCCACAAGCTGCTTTTTTCCTCAGAAAATAATCACACAATCAGTGTAATCAAACTTCGTGTCTCACGCAGACCCTTTAGAAGAAGCCACCCAACTTACTGAGACAAACCAGGAAGATGACCAAGCTTTGACTGTTGAAGACCAAAGCCATGACATAGTTGGGGCAGCGGCTGAAGAGCAACCAGGAAGCGAAGCCAAAACTGCCACCACAGACTCCGAGTTTGCTGTTCCAGCTTTCCTGCGACAAGAACCACTAGCAGAAGAATAAAGTGCCTAATTATTTTTAGCTACACTCTTTCAGCTGTTACTTTTTTTTCCAAGGTGGGTTGCTTTCAAAAGCTGCAATGTCGCCACTCTCATGAGCTCAGACTGCCACTATATGTTGAAGCTAAGTGTACTACGAGGTATTTTGTTGCAAGAGTGTGGGCAAGTTAAAGCACTTCAGAATGTGCCAGTTAGCTGAAGTCAAACCCAAGCACAGCTTCCTTTTTTTGTTTTGCATACTTTCTAAAAAGACAACCTAAAAATGCCTAAATGGAGTATTTTACATACAAGTGATTTAAAATATAGTATTATTTGGTTATTGAACAAAGAGTGCTGTAAATAACTAAAAGGATGTGTAATTCTTGGTTTAGTAAACTTAGGGTTTTTTTGGGGGGGGTGTTAATATTTAGGTATTGAATGAATTTTGAATATCTAGATGTTTACAGGAGAAATGGTGCTTAGGTATTTATCATAAGCAGTACGAAAGTGTCAATACAACTAAAACTTAGTCACTCCTAACCCTTTTTTATTTTCCTTTGAGAGAATGCAGGTTGTTAAAGGGTTGTCCAAAGTATGATATATCCTTTAGGGGCTATATGCACAGCAGATGAGCTAACAGCATGTGAAATAGAAAGCTAGTTTGTGTTTACAAAAAGCGTAGGAATATCCACACTTGACTGTACTTGAATACTGCGCATTATTTATACCTGTACAATAATGACTAAAAAAGTGAATTTTGTGTATTTTGTTAAAGGAAAATAAAGACTGTAGCATTATTTACTTGTTTTGTATGTTCTTTTAAGCTTTAGACAGTCCAGAACCGTGTACACGTTACTATTTTCATATAAGCATTTACTTTGATTTCTCTTTCTGAGTACTGGATTATTTCTTTGGCACTTAACCAAACTTTTCAAGCTTGGTGGTTTCCATAACGCCTGAGAACTGGTCAGTGCATCAGCAGACTTCATTATGAACACATGCCTGGAGAGTAGTCCAACAGCACATAATGGTGTTATGTAAATCTAAGAAGGTCTCTGTCCAGCCAGTGCCAGGTGTAAATCATTCGAGTTTCTTAATGAGAAGAACAGAATATAAGTATAATGAATAAGTAGTGTGCTTGACTCTCAAAATATGAAGGAAAACTTGCTCCTTCAGATTTCATCTGACACCTGTGCTGAAGACTGTAGACAGAATTGCCAGGGGCAATTTCAGACTAGAGCAGGTATCCAGGCATGCTAGTTTGCTTGGTGCACCCCTTCAAATGATATGCAAACCAGTTCCTGTCATTGAGCAACATCAAAGATGCTATCTCCTTTTTTCTTTTCTCACTAAAGCGTGAGTTCTACTGGACTAATAACTCATTGGAAGACTTCAGCCTAGCAATATGTGTGTTTCAGTCAGCTTGGCTTCCTTCCAGCAGTAGCTCCTCCGCTTCAGACCATGTGCTCTAGCAGAGAACATAGCCACACCCACAAACAAACTCACAATCAAGCTTCCACATAGCCCAGACAGGCAAGCAGCCTTAATCCAAAAGACACAAGCTCACTCTTTTCAGTCTCTTTCACCAAGATCCTGCCAACACCCCTGTTTACGAGTCCTTTTCACGGGCTCCCAGGGACACAATCGGCTCCAGCCAGCATTGCCAAATGGTCAGGGATTATGGGGCTTGTAGTTCCAGCAACATCTGGAGGGTACCAGGTTCCTCACCCCTGTTCTTGGGGCTCTGGTCTGGGCTGTTGCCTCTTACTGCTTTGCCCCATTGGAGGTCCTGCAGCGAGGGGGATAGGTAAAGGTAAAGGGACCCCTGACCATTAGGTCCAGTCTTGGCCTACTCTGGGGTTGCGGCGCTCATCTCGCTTTATTGGCCGAGGGAGCCGGCGTTTGTCCGCAGACAGCTTCCGGGTCATGTGGCCAGCATGACTAAGCCAGTGCACGGAAACGCCGTTTACCTTCCCGCTGGAGCGGTACCTATTTATCTACTTGCACTTTGATGTGCTTTCGAACTGCTAGGTTGGCAGGAGCAGGGACCGAGCAACGGGAGCTCACCCTGTCATGGGGATTCGAACCGCCGACCTTCTGATCGGCAAGTCCTAGGCTCTGTGGTTTAACCCACAGCGAGGGGGATACTGCTCCTTAAAAAATTCTGCCCTGTGCAGCTGCCAAGGGGGTAACCCCAGCTCTTGTTACACACTAGTGCAGGTTACAAACTTCAGTTAGAAGCCAATGGCTTGGAACAAACTCTGACTGATGCTTCTTCTCAGCATAAGCCATCCAAGGAAAGTATCACATGTTTTAAAAGTTTTATGTATTTACTAAAGCAAAAAACAAGGCCCACCAAATCAGTTGGGGTTGTGCATCCTTGAGAAAGTGGAGCACAGCTGAAGACAGCTGCCTAATTGGTTTGCTGAAAATGGTCATTTGATCTTAGCCAAATGGCCGAGAAGTGATGGTTTGCTGAAAATGGTAATAATAATAATAACAGCCACATAAAATAGGGGAAGAAAAGTGATTCTTGGGACTGTAAGGTCTCTAAACAAGAACTATGTCACATATTTTATGTGCATCTGTTCAAGCAAAATACAAAATAGTAACAGAAATCGTCATAATAGTATAAGTACTTTACAGAGTACATAGTAGCAGAAACACCAAAGTAGTAAATTATTATAGTGGTTACACTCCAATTTATAATATTACTAAAGCACAACTGTTTAGGGATGTACTAAATATTTGCCAGTTTCAATTTTTGGGTGAAAACCCAGCAATTTCAAGGGTGTGTATAGAAATGTGAAGAACACTGTGTGTTACATAATTACTTCTGCACATTGTTTTTCCTTTCTATTGTTACACTGCTGTTTTGCCATACTTTTTTTTGAAAAAGAAAAATAAGAAATCTAATTGAAGCTTTCCCTCTACCATAGGCCTAAATGAACAGAAGCTAACATGGGGCAATTAAAAGAGGCTATTCAAGGGGCAATAGAAGCCCTTCATCATTAAGAGGAAGCAATAAAATGAGAAGGACCCATAAACAGGAAACTTTTAGTTAATGACACAGAAACTGAAAAAAAACCTCAGTAGCACTTTTTCTGTTCAGCACGAAGAGCATAGGCAACGCTGAACTGCAGTAATTTAGCAACATTGTCCAGATTTTCCTCCAAAGCGAGTGAGGAAACAACAGATGGCAAATCCAGTGAAAAATGCTAGTGTTGGGAGCAACCTAGTTCCAACTCACTTTGCTTGGTTCAAGAGAGATTGACCAAGCAGAAGTTTCGTATCTTTGCTTAGACTGAGACCCCTCTTTATATCCTCTAAAAGGAACTGGAAACTTTCCACTTACTGAGGAGGTATATTTACCAAAGCTTTGGTATGTGTGGTTATGTTTACAGTCTGGATCAAACATTCTTCAACCTGGTCAAAACACCTAGGGGGTACTAGATAAGAGAAGGCTGTACATAGATGTACAGTACATTTGGGGAAGGCGCAGATGTTATCCAAATGCTCATTTGGACGATGAAAAAGATGGGTGCAATTTTCTTCCTAAAGGCTGATTCTCATGTTGAGATGTGTCAGTGAATAGTTCAAGTCCTGTTGCAAATGCTGTAATAATAATAATAATAATAATAATAATAATAATAATAATAATAATAATATATTTATACCCCGCCCTCCCCAGCCAAGACCGGGCTCAGGGCAGCTAACACCAGGTATAAAAACAATTGATTAAAATACAACTTAAAACAAGATTAAAATACAGCATTAAAATGCAGCCTCATTTCAGTAGAAACTCAAATCAAAAACTTTTTCGGGATGAAAATGTCAAATCTTCACCAAGGCCAACTATCCAGACTGGTCCTATGTGGGCCAGAAAAAAGCCAGGGAAGTCCCCAAATAGGAGTTCCATCACAGAAGGAAAAAGGAAAGAGGGGAAGGGGATCAAGTTGATTCCAAGCCAAAGGCCAGGCGGAACAAATCAACTACGGCAGTCAAGCATTTCATAAGCCTGCCATGAAGCTCATAGGTGATGTTGGGCCAGTCACTGCCTCTTAGGGGTTGTTGCTCCTTGGACACAGGTGGGAAATAAATGCAATAATGCAATAAATAAATAAAAGAACTGACTCACTATTTGCTTTGAAGTCACAGCAGCCACTGTGGAGAAATTGTTTCAATGCTCTGGATTGAAATATACCCTGTGGATACAGCTTAATACAGCTTAATCTGTAACATAAAAGATTTTCCAAGTCTGTCTTGATGCCGAGTGAATGGCTGCATACAAGACTTAACATCTGTATATGTATTTGTCCTGGAAGACAACACTTAATGCTTGGTAATTGTTTTAAAATTTTGTAATAAAAAGGGGGGAGGGAAGAAATTGGAGCCTTAATATCATCTGGCGGGTCACTGTTTAGCCATCCCTCCTCCAGGCAAAGGAAACTAGAAGTTCCATTGTTTTTGTAATAAGAGAATTCATTACTTCTCCCATTAAAGTCAATTATTCTTGAAAGGGCTTATATGGAGCTGGATCATCTTTGTGTTTGAAAGACAGGATTTTTATTTCCGAAGGATTTGTAGCTGAAGTTCAGTGGGACTGCTGGAGTCATTGTAAGATCCCTGTACCATGCAAAGGTTGGTATTTGTTCTATGCTGGTTTATTTTTGGCTAAGCTGCAGAAGAGCCCCGAGATGAGATCTCCTGTTAAAAGTCCTAATGCTACATGATACCCTCGTGCCTGTGTTGCTGTCATTCTAACTAGTTCTTTAGCAATGCATAAATCACTTCTGGATGCTTGTGGCATGTTCTTGCCTTTCAGAGCAGTAGATAAAGCCAGGATCCCACAAAACAAAGCTGATCTAACATGCAGCTGCAGTGCAGTGGAAACTTAAGTTTTTGTGAAGCTTGGGGCTTAGAAAAGGAGTTAACTTTTCTTTTTAAAAAAGGTTGAGGAAAGAAAGAACTTCATCTCAATTCTTCAAAACCTATACAAATAGTATATTTAATAAAATGTGGGGAGCAGGGCCGGATTTAGGCTTGATGAGGCCCTAAGCTACTGAAGGTAATGGGGCCCTTTATATGTCCAACTGTCCTTTGTCAACAACAAATTGTCACTGTTTTTTGTGTTGCATTTATGCTATATGGTAATTTATGGACCTAATAGGTATCTAAAGCCTTTTGCACATAACAAAATATGTATTTTATCAAAGTAATTGTTGAACTAAAATACAATTAAGAAGAAGTATATTAATAGTGATTTTTTGGGGCCCCACCCCAAGAAAGTGAGGTCCTAAGCTGTAGCTTGTTTAGTTTATACGTAAATCTGGCACTGGTGGGGAGGCAGAAGAGTCTCCCCTTACGTTTCCCTCACTCCAAAGTCTTCCATTTATTTTTCTTCCTATCTCTCTCTTCCTTGTTTCCTCTCTCTTCATTGTTTTTCTTCCAGCTCCCCTTCTTTGCTCCCATACACTACCATCAGTCCCTCTTGAAATATTCCTTTGTCTTCTTCTTTGTCAATTTCTGTTCTTATTTCCACAAAAAGTTCTAGAGGAGTAGAATTCATGGTTTGTTGGTGAGCACTCTTCTGGCTCAGTAAAAAGAGAGAGCTTGGAATCAAATCCTCCACTATTATTCATGTGGTCTATAGATGTTGGGCACCAAGGGAGGGCCTAAACTGCAGTGCCTACAAAAGCACCTCAGTGATTCCAGCGTTGCAGTTTTCAAATCAGTGTTTACAAAAATGAATATATTAGGAGCAAATATGCATAACAATGAATGAAAATAATGCACAAAAGTGCATCCAGTAGCTTGCCAAAATGTATACGTTAATCAAAACTGCATACAAAAATGAGAAATGTGTGCTAAAATGCTGAAGAATTTTCAGTGGATTTCTTTAAAATTACAAATTTCTGCAGAAATGTGGATATAGTGGTACATACGCTTCAGGTCACAGACTTCGCTAACCCAGAAATAGTACCTCGGGTTAAGAACTTTGCTTCAGGATGAGAACAGAAATCGCGCAGCGGTGGCGCGGCAGCAGCGGGAGGCCCCATTAGCTAAAGTGGTCTTCAGGTTAAGAACAGTTTCAGGTTAAGAACGGACCTCCAGAACGAATAAAGTACTTAACCTGAGGTATCACTTTAACTGAATTTAAGATTGGAAAACCGAAATGAGCAGAGCCTTCCATCCCTAAAAGGTAAAGGTAAAGGGACCCCTGACCGTTAGGTCCAGTCGTGGACGACTCTGGAGTTGCGGCGCTCATCTCGTTTTACTGGCTGAGGGAGCCGGCGTACAGCTTCTGGGTCATGTGGCCAGCATGACTAAGCCGCTTCTGGCGAAACCAGAGAAGTGCATGGAAACGCTGTTTACCTTCCTGCCAGAATGGTACCTATTTATCTACTTGCACTTTGACGTGATTTCGAACTGCTAGGTTAGCAGGAGCAGGGACTGAACAACGGGAGCTCACCCCGTCACGGGGATTCAAACCACTGACATCCTGATCGGCAAGCCCTAGGCTTAGTGGTTTAGACCAGAGCGCCACCCTAATAAACACAACTTCAATAGTGTTATGAGACAATAGCATCTCAAATATCTCATTAATGCCTCCTTTCTTCACCTGCTGGCTCAAAACGACCTGAAAATAGAGACAATGCACGTACTTTTGTAACCCATGAAAATCTTTTAATAAAACCGATTTAAAAAACCAAACAAACCACTGAGTTAAAAAAACCCCAAAAACCAGCAACACAGCTTGTGTGTGTATGTCACCCCTTTGGAGCAAAATCTGACTCTCAAGGTGTAGCGGTCACTTGGCAATACAACAACACCAGATTTTTCCCTGTATATGAAGCTGTTTGTGGGAGCAGCTCATTATTGCTGGCAGTCCACACTGGGGACAGAGAAACCTGTGGCTTTCCAGATGTTGCACTCTCAATTCATAGCAAGCAATGGGGGCAGTTGTACACTACAGGGCCCTTGTTTCTGGATTATTTTATACTGGTTAAAAGCAAACAAACCTACATTTAAGTGCAGCAGAACATTAAAAGCAATTTAAATGTCAAAAAGCAAGCAAATGCAAAATTGATCAGTGCTCATCTGCAGTGTTTAATACAGCAGCCACCACTAGTTTAACCAATTATTGCCATTCTTTATTTTATAGATGTCCTCACTCCTCTATATGTTATAACACAGGGTTAAGGCTACTGCTTCTCTCTCTGCGTTGGCATGTAGCCAGTCAAAGGCCTTCACAACATGGGCAGATTGTGGCTGTACCTCTACCTCTTTGCAGCTACCTGGGGGAATACAATTAACTACCCATTGTTCCAAGCTTTATTTCTGTTACTCCCATTGTCTCTATGTACACCCTTAGCAGGTCTGTCTCTCTTTGTGATCTGAATTCTACTTACAGAGTGGACTATAAATACTGTTGATAAATAAAGGGGTGATGGAGGAGAAAAAGAGTAACATGATGTCGCAAAACTTGCTTATACTGCACATAGAGATTCACAGAATTCCATCTTTCTGAGAAATGGTGATGTAGCTGGGCTTGTCTTAGCCTGAATCAAAAATGAACTGTGGGAACAGTGTTGCCCAAACTTGAGTCTGCAGCTGTTTTTGGACTACGGTTCCCATCATCCCTGACCACTGGTCCTGCTAGCTAGGGATGATGGGAGTTGTAGTCCAAAAACAGCTGGAGACCCAAGATTGGGAAACACTGCTCTGGAGATTAATAAGGTGAAGTTGCCCGTTAAGACCTCTCCCATCCCATCCTATCCCACTCCACTCCCTTAATACTCTTGGACTTGGTTCAGCCATAACCCTAGCCCATCCCTAAACCAATGGCGATGTCCTTTAAAATAATAATAATAATAATAATAATAATAATAATAATAATAATAATAATAATAATTTATTATTTATTCCCTGCCCATCTGGCTGTGTTTCCCCAGCCACACTGGGCAGCTTCCAACAAAATATTAAAATACAATAATCTGTTAAACATTAAAAGCTTCCCTAAACAGGGCTGCCTTCAGATGTATTCTAAAAGCCTGGTAGTTGTTTTTCTCTTTGACACCTGGTGGGAGGGCATTCCACAGGGCGGGTGCCACTACCGAGAAGGCCCTCTGCCTGGTTCCCTGTAACTTGGCTTCTCGCAGCGAGGAAACCGGCAGAAGGCCCTTGGTGCTGGACCTTAGTGTCCGGGCTGAACGATGGGGATGGAGACTCTCCTTCAGGTATACTGGACCAAGGCCATTTAGGGCTTTAAAGGTCTTGAAAGGACTACAAATCCAAATGGACACTGTGATGGAGTGTATTAGTATTATTTAGTATTATTTAAATTTGTATATATAAATTTGTATTTAAATTTGTGGAGCTTAGGGCATCTTCAGCTGCTTAGGGTTTTTTTATGTTGCTTGCTGAAAAGAATATAATATTGGGGGGTGGCGGTTGTCAGAAGATGGACACAAACGTTGGATCTGGCTTTAAGTATTCAGCAACTGATAACAAAATACCATTTCCCAGTTAGAGAGTCTGGGAAGCCTGTGTGTGAGAATGGATGCAGGCACCTTCTACTTAAGGAATGCTAGACCTAGGCTGAATTCATAATCAGTAATAACCAGCACCTTGGACTGAGCCCAGATTTACTGGCAGCCCGTATAGTTGAACCAGCACTGGAGTAATCGGCTTTCTCCAGCGTAGCCCAATTGTGAGTCTCTGAGCTCTCCAGCTTTTTCCAGAATAGTGTGCAGAGTTTATCCCTTCATTGCTGCATACAGGAAAGGCACTGGATTGTCCACTTTATGTTCAGGGGTGGGATTCATGGAGGCAACAGAAGCGTTGAAAAGTATGTTTGAAAAACTGTAAGGGTAACCATTTTGTAGAAATCTAATCCGCAGAATAGTCATTTTGTTTACCAACCTCACTCGGGAAACGTCCAATTGCCGTGTGGGCTAATTAGGGGCTATAATGACCATTAGTGTTCCTGTTTTCCAACTGCGTATTTAATAATTCAAATCATTAAATGGTGGCAACTGGATATCCATGATTATTCTGTGGTCATAAGGCGCTCATAGATGATATGAATAGTTGCTGGGTTGTCCATACTTTCCCAGATTAGAAGGCGGCAACTCTGTTCCAGTGTTGTTTTAACTGAACGCCATGATCTCATTGGCTGAAATCCAGCGGTGTTCATCGGCCAGCAGGATAGACACCACTGGCACAATGGAGACTCCGAAATCTGCTTTGGAGGGTCGGGAAAACTTCTGGAGCAGATCTACTGTGAAAGGAGGGCTAAGGGGAGAATTGGGAAGGGAAGTCCTATTGCATGAGCAGAAATCTGCTCTGACGACATGTTTCCCTTTATTCCCAGTGGTTTTCTAAAGTTTGGAGCTGTGCCTAGCAATTAAGACATAAATCCCATTAAATCCATTGCATGTGTAGGATTGCAGCCCATATGAATAACAACCAAATGATGACAACCTCCAGAGTGGCAGTCACATTTATCTCTTGCAACAAAGCAATGAAGAGTCTTGTGGCACCTTAAAGACTAAGATTTATTATGGCATAAGATTTTGTGAGCAAGGTCTACTGCATCAAGGCGCCAGAAGCGTACTGGTGTGTACTTGAGTTGAGAGAAAAGCATTTGGTCTCATAGGCATCCACAGTAATTTTTACAGGGGAATAGTAATGTAAGTACTCCTTTTTTAAAAAGTTGCTAAATAACAAATAGCTAGTACAGTGGTACCTCTGGTTATGAACTTTATTTGTTCTGGAGGTCCGTTCTTAAGCTGAAACCGTTCTTAACCTGGGGTATCACTTTAGCTAACGGGGCCTCCCACTGCCGCTGCGCCGCCACAGCACAATTTCTGTTCTCATCCTGAGGTAAAGTTCTTAACCTGAGGTACTACTTCCGGGTTAGCGGGGGTCATTACCCGAAGCATTCGTAAGGAGGACGGTACGTAACCCGAGGTTCCACTGTGTTAGAAAGCAGAGCTATTATTTCTGGTAGATCTAGGGACTGACCAGTTGTGAGGCCTGAGTAGACCTGGCCTCTGGGAAACTTGTATCCAAGGTCATACCCTCCATTGTTTATCAAAGGTTAGACTTGCTCACCATCCACAGTTAGACTTGGCATCCAGACAACAGCCGAGATTCACCTAACAAATTGCAGCAGTAGAGGCCCTGCTTTCAGGGGCTTCTGATACAGGGCTTCTCCCTCCTCTCCTCTGCCTTCACCCCCCAAAACTGGCTCTGGAGAGGTGATCTGGAGAACATTCTTGCACAGGCAGAATGTCTACAATAGCAGTGTTGAATTCATTCATCCTCTTTCCACTTGCCTCTGAAACCCTCCAGTTACTCCTACTAAGCCTTACCCAACCTGTAGAACTTGTCCTGTGGGGGCAGGGCGGAGTTAAGGATCCAACCGATTGGCCAGATCCAGTTCCGGATCCTTGCCTTAAGCAGTTTGGGGCCAGGTTATCTGAAGGGCCACCGGAACTCATAAGCCCTTGCTTGGTTGCAGAAGCTTCTTTTGTGGGCCAGCCACCAAGGTAAATTATACTGGCAGGCATAAGAGATGTGATATTTTTGTTGGTGGCCCCAAATTTGTGGAATTCTCTCTCAAAGGAAGTATGTTTGGCTCCTTCCTCATCGGCTTTCAAATGGGCCTTAAAGACCTTCATCATTGCAACCTGCTTTTTTTTGCTAAAGGTGCCAGGCTGGACTGCAAATTGTTGTCATTTCTGTGTTTTAAAGCACGCTAAATTGCCTAATCTGGTTTATCTGCACTGGGGTGCATCTTACCTGCTGCATAATTCATGTTTCATGGTTGTGACTGAGAGCCACATTGACAGACCTTTTGCTCTGAAAGCCAGGCATTTAAAAATACTGAACATAAATAAAATTGGGCATTTTGCAACAAATAAAAACCATGGCTTGTATGCTTCTGGTGTCCCTCAGCTGACAGAATGCCTTTTGAACTAGTGGAAGGAGGTGATTTTTGAATATTCCTTCTCCCCCTTCAGCCCCACAGCCCCACGTCCCAAAGCAGATTTTCAAGGGATCCATGTGGGCCGAAATATTCCTACATTGCAGGAGGTTGGACTTAGACAATCCTTGTGGTCCCTTCCAACTATTCTGTGATTCTAATCCTGGGACACAGAGGACAGCAGGAAGGACGTGTTTTGCCAAAATTGCCTCCCTCTCCATTATGCTGACAAAAGCACCTGTTGAATCAAATCATTTCTTAAATCAGTGGAGGGGAACCCCATTTAGATACAGCCCAATAATTTTATTTTTCGCTTTTCTCTTTTCTCTACGTGTGTAGATATAGAGATATAACATCCACGAAAGATTATGATGGTTCTATTTCTAGGGTCTGTCAGATTTGGACTTCACCAAAATGGATGAGGTGACAGAGGTCTGCCTAACAGCAGCTGGCTGAAGTCCACACATTTCATGCAGGTCAATTAACAGGTGTTTGACCTACGGGGGCCAATTTCTTTGGCTGCGTCTCGGAATAAAAAGCGAGTCTTGGAAAAGAGGAAGAGCGAAGGCCTCTCTCCCTCAAAACCGGACACACATCCCCACTTCAATAAAAGAGAACATTTGTTACTCTTTAAGCTTATGGCAGTTTTTAAGGTGCCACAAGACTGCTGTGTTTGCTGCAACATCTAACATGGCTGCCCCTCTAGAAACACACGGTTGTGTACCTGTAACATTTATTGTGGCGCGCAGGTTGTGCTACAGAGCCGCATATTTCTCTCTCTCCTATATAAACAGTTGTCTGCCGGTTCTGTTTCTTTCCCCTCCTGCTTTTCTCCTGTCCCCGTTTTTTTTCAGTGGGATTTACAATCTGTGACAAGTTCATCGAATGCTAGAGTGTATTACATTTACAGCATTGGGCGGGCAACTGCCACAGCACAGCTGCTCCCACACTGCAAAGGTAATGTCAGGCTCCAGGATGTTGGAAGAAATGCAAGGTAGCTCTTCCCGCAATGCTGAAATTATCCCTGCTAGAAAACACAACAATGGTGGCCTGGGTTAGAGCCACACTTACTGCGTGTGGTCCAGGGCTCCTCAATGCTACCTGACTGAGCCATGTGGGAAGGAGCGGAACTGGCTGCAATTGCCCCTGTGCTGCAAAGGTAACACAAGAAAAGGTAGCAAATGGGCAGTGTCAGTCAGGGAACTTTAAAGTCGGAATTCAGTTCCCTTACCTTTTAAAATTAAATAATTATTTTTGTGTGATTCTGGGGACAGGGGGACGGGGCTGAAACGGATATACACCCAATGCCTGAGCCAAAAACCCACCCATATTTGTAATAAATAAACAACAAACAACTTTTGTGGTGAGTCCCCCCCCCCAAAGCACTAGTATCAGTTTTAACTACATTTTAAAATTATCTTTTAGGCAGTGATTTTTTCCTGGGGGGACGCAGGGGTACACCCCCCAAACATTTTGTGAATCTAAGTTTGGCCTCATTGAGGGGCAGTATTTCAATATGATTAGGAAAGTGAGAGTACCCCTAAACATTTTTTTAAAGAAAAAAAAGGTATGTTTAGGTATGTTTGCTTTTGAAATGCGCCAAACAAAATACTGTCCTGCAGATAGAAAATTAGCACAAAAGAGAGAAGGCTGGGTTGGACCTGCCCCACGCCCATGATACACACATTTGCTACTTATCCTGCATAAAAGCACTCCCTCCAACAGTAAAACATTCCTGCAGAATTAAGTGGTACATTTATACAGTCCACCTTTCCTCCAAGCCGCTCAAAGTGGTATACACTCTGCTCCCCTTTCCCATTTTATCCTTACAACTTAGGATAGTCTGAGAGGCAGTGACCAGCCCATGTGAACTTCTTGAATGAATGAGGATTCGAATTCTGGTCTCCTGGTCCTAGACCAACGCTAACCACTTACAGCACACTGACTCTCCCACTTCACCTTGTGAGGCACAGCAGAGGCAGATATAGAGGAGCACGACTGGTTCAGCCACCCTGGCGTGGAGACCTGGGGGTGATGCAGGGGATGCCACAACTATGATTTAGAATGGAGCATGGGAGGTGGGGGTGTGAATTTTGGCATTGCACAGGGTGCCGCTGAAATTTAAGACCCTAAGGTCTACCACTGCACAGTTGCTCTGAGAGAGAACATTTAGCCCGCCTGCCAGCTGCCTCAGTCTGTTTTCTTTTGCTATCTAGAAGCTGGGACAATGACACTAAGGCTGCAGTCTTATACATACAAACTTACCCACTGAATATTGTGCAGCTTTATTCGATGTAGACATGATTGTATTGTTAAATCTGTTTTTAATAATTGCTTATGTGATTTTATTACAATGGTACCTCGGGTTACATGCGCTTCAGGTTACATACGCTTCAGGTTACAGACTCCGCTAACCCAGAAATATTACCTCGGGTTAAGAACTTTAATTCAGGATAAGAACAGAAATCGTGCAGTGGTGGAGCAGTGGCAGCAGGAGGCCCCATGAGCTAAAGTGGTACTTCAGCTTAAGAACAGTTTCAGGTTAAGAACAGACCTCCAGAACGAATTAAGTTCTTAACCTGAGGTACCACTGTATTGCAGCATCATCATCATCATCATCATCATCATCATTATTATTATTATTATTATTTACTTCAATCGTAAGTCGCTTCAGGACTTTCTTAGTCAGAAACAATGTACAATCAGGGCTTTTTTTTCACCCGGAACTCAGTTCCGGCACCTCTCAGATGGGCACCATTGCCATTATAAGAGAACTAAGAGTACTGGCACCTCTATTTCTAGAAAAATAGCAATGTGTACAATTCTGATAAAGTTAAACCTGGGAAAACCTTGCCGTCTGTCTAAATGTGGAACTGAACCACCAGGTTCCACCTAGGCCTCTATGTACTGAACCCCACTGTTAAAAGTGAATGGGAAAGAGAGAGCTTGGGGGGTACTGTGTGAGAACTCTTTCCAAATTGCTCATTAGGGCTGGCATACAACATTAAAAAAAAAGTTGCATTTTCAAAAACAGGCACAGAGAGCATATTTAACCCCCTCCCCCCGTCCCACTTACAATTTTGTACCAAATGCAGCATGTATACATATACCATACGACTTCCCTTCCACCCTTTTCCTGGTTCCTTTGCTTTTCTACTAGTCCATGTAACCCACATCTTTTTAATCATCCAATTTGTTATCTATTAAATACTCCTATCTACTGTATTGGCCTGAATATAAGCCTCACTTTCCCCCCAAATTCCAACCGTGAAAAGTTAAAGTGCGGCTTAAATTCGTGACCTTACAAAAACCGACTTTTACGATATCGCTGCTGAAACAGACATATGGTAAAATGGAACGGGTTGGAGTGCCTACGGAATTTTAAGGGAGCGGCTTATATTCGGGTATTGTATCCCCCCCCCATGAATTTTAAAGGTGCGGCTTATATTCGGGCCAATACGGTATTTCAACTCTGCTGGATTTACTTGAGACCTGCTAAGCTATGTATTTGTCTATACTGGTTCTTGAAGTAGTCAATAAACATTATCCATTCCTCCTTATATTCCTTATCTTCGTTTTCTCTTATCCTGTTTGTCAGACCAGCCAGTTCAGCATATTCAAACATTTTACACAGCCATTCATCACTATCCTTATTCTCCACCTTTGTGCCAATAAGGTTCTAGCTACAGCAGTGGCGTATAGTAGTAAACTCTTTTGTTTTTTTGGGACCTCCGTTGTTACCATCCCCAGGTGGAAAATCTCAGGTGTTTTGGGGAAAGTTTTAAAAAGTATTTTTTTAAAAAAATTCATTATATATTGTTTCCTAATATTCTTTAATTATTCACCACATGCGAATAAAATATCCCTCAATTTCATTACACTTCCAACATGTACCTTTTTCTTTTTTAGACATTTTCGCCAATTTGGCAGATGTTAAATGCCGTCTGTGGGCCATTTTCACCATATTTTCTTTTATTGCGTAACATGCCGTAAAATTCCTATTTTGTTTTCCACAACTTTCCCCATAATTCATAATCAATATTGTGACCCACATCTTGTGCCCGCTTAATCATGCTCGATTTCACATGTTGTACCGGCATACAACATTTTATGGTCTTTGGAAACGATGTGAGTTCGTTCCCTGGTAACCATTCTTACCCAGTTGCCTTGAATTGAGTCATATAGCATCTAGGAACCTTTACCTAGGTTATACTGGTGGTGTGGAAGCCATCGCTGAACTAATGTGGTAAAGGTAAAGGTAAAGGTACCCCTGCCCGTACGGGCCAGTCGTGTCCGACTCTAGGGTTGTGCGCCCATCTCACTTAAGAGGCCGGGGGCCAGCGCTGTCCGGAGACACTTCCGGGTCACGTGGCCAGTGTGACTAAGCTGCATCTGGCGAGCCGGCACCAGCGCAGCACACGGAAACGCCGTTTACCTTCCTGCTATAAAGCGGTACCTATTTATCTACTTGCACTTAAGGGTGCTTTCGAACTGCTAGGTGGGCAGGAGCTGGGACCGAACGACGGGAGGTCACCCCGCCGTGGGGATTCGAACTGCCGACCATACAATCGGCAAGTCCTAGGCGCTGAGGTTTTACCCACAGCGCCACCCGCGTCCCTGAACTAATGTGACGACCTCCCATATTAGACGAATCCAGACTGCAGCTCCTCTGCACATAAGAACCTATCTATAGAGCAACCAATTGCATAAATGGTCGAATCATGTTATCAGCAGCTAGCTGTCCTTTGGGTTAAGAAGGAACAAGACTATTAAGTCGTACTGGGGAGGTGCCTGGCAAGTCCAGGCAGTAGTTGGATCCTATTTTGATTACTTCGTTTTATGTTGAGAATTGCATCTTCACAAAAGTGCACCAAACGGGGAAACTGCGGACTTTTTGTCCTGGGATAGCTTATCAGTAGAAGATGTAAACATTTCAGGGGAGCTGTTATAGGCTTATTGTCTCTAAATGGTGATTTATGTCCTTATTTCTACATTATTGCCCGCCTGGTACTGCCCCATGTCATTTTTCAGGTGGTTTTATTTTCATTAGTATAGCCACTTTAGCTTGTGATCACTGCAATGCATTGCATTAGATTCATAGTGCTGACATCTAACCCTGTCAAGCCGGCTCATTGACCCCTCAGCCTCCGAAACATCGGTTTATCTCCCGGTGCCGCCAGCGTCAACGCTGCCACCATCTGCAGCCGCGTGATGCTTAAAGCTAAGAAACTCCTCTATCCGTTTCATGTACATTGCGGGCAGTTTAAAGGCTGATCAGAATCAAATATTGCTCTTTCAAATTTGATAATGTATGACTACAAAACAGTGACCTTTGATACATAGTAATACATCAAGATGACAGGAGCAGTAAGTGCTGCAATTACCTCTACTACAAGTTGAGATTGTGTGTTAGCTCCCATCTTGCAAGCAATTATTTCCAAAAAGAGGGAGAAGAAAAGAATTGTGTGTGTGTGTGTGTGTGTGTGTGTGTGTAATATACAGACACACACATAAGAGAGAGACAGACAAGGATGTGTCTTGGGTTTTTGTGCATGTAAATAATGAAAATGCAGACGTGAATATTCTTTCTGCATATTTACACACTTATTTGAAACCTATGCAGGTATCTTTCTCCCCAACAGTTCAGTAAAAGGACAAGAGTTCTTTCTACTCCTACTCCTATTATTATTATTATTAGTAGTAGTAGTAGTAGTATTAGTATTAGTATTAGTATTAGTATTTGCATGCCACCCTTCATCTGTGGATCTCAGGACTATTCATGACATAAAAATAGGGTTGCCATACGTCTGGGAAATCCTGGACATGTCCTCTTTGGGGGGGCGTACATGCCCACCCAGGGGGATTTTTACAATTGCAAGCAAATGTCCGGGGGGTTTTTTTGGGGGGGGGTGTTAAGAAAAAGTGTGTGCGCACAGGCAACTTGGGTTTCAGGCTCTGGGTCTGTTTCGGGCTTGGCGGTAGTGGCTGGCTGGGAGGGGGGGGCGAAACTTTGTTTGTCTGGATTTTTGCCTCTGGAAATATGGCAACCCTAAAAGTACATAATAAAAACTAGAACTGAAACAAAACAATAACCCCACCCTCACCCCTCCCACAAACACCTTTGAAAGGGTATAGGATGTTAATCAGCCAAAGGCCTGGTTGAAGAGGAACGTTCTCCTTTGCAGTTTTGACATTTGTTGCATTGTAGTTCGTCTACGAAATTCTGCTCTGTAGAGACTACCACCACCATAGTGAGAAAGGGAATAATTTTTTTTAGACATGGTACAATTTTAAATGGGACGCGGGTGGCGCTGTGCGTTAAACCACAGAGCCTAGGACTTGCCGATCAGAAGGTCGGCAGTTCAAATCCCTGTGACGGAGTGAGCTCCCGTTGCTCAGTCCCTGCTTCTGCCAACCTAGCAGTTCGAAAGCACGTCAAAGTGCAAGTAGATAAATAGGTACCGCTCCGGCGGGAAGGTAAACGGTGTTTCCGTGTGCTGCTCTGGTTCTCCAGAAGCAGCTTAGTCATGCTGGCCACATGACCCGAAGCTGTACGCCGGCTCCCTCGGCCAATAAAACGAGATGAGCGCCTCAACCCCAGAGTTGGTCACAACTGGACCTAATGGTCAGGGGTCCCTTTACCCTTTACTTTTACTTTGCATACAGAGTTTATGAAGTGGATCAATGCATAAACCAGCCATAGATGTATTAAAAAAAACCCTCTGTGCTATCTGAGTAAAGTACAACAACATTGGGGAGATATATTCAGCGTAGCTCAGATTTCATACATTTGGCTCGTTCAGCCACTTAATGCTAGGGGTGTGAGGTGGTGCAGTTTTGTTAAAATATTTGGGTACATTTATCTGTTTTCTTCGAGGCGTCTTAGCCACCTGACTTAAATGTATACTGATCGATGATTTATGTTCGAAAACAGAACTGATAAGAAGCATAAGTGTTCCTGATATTATGTTTTGTCATATCTAGCTAAAAAGATTGAAATCCCGAGAAACAATTTTCTGAAGAAATGAAACCATATGCCCTCCTGAACTCTTGAGGGAAAATCGCCTCTCAGTTTGCTCAGAATATGAAACAGTGAAGCAGTATAAGTAAAATAGACAGCCTTGCCAAGCATGTCACATTTCTATTTGTACCATTTGGGATGATGCTTTAAAAACATTTTCTAGTTATTTTTGATAAATAAATGGTGCAAATAACATCTGCAAGTGAACTCTGCTGAAGTCGGGATTTTCTTTTTTGGACAAATTAGATTTGGCTTTGGCTTTTGTTCTTTTAGAAAGGCTGGGAATTTGCCTCGCAAAACTCAGCCTGTAGAACACTCCCCAAAATGCGCAGAACAAATGGAAATATTTGATATTCATTTCACCCCACCTTAAAAAAACACAAAACTTCTTTGTTTGACAGTTTTTCAGTTACAAAAAAGCAATACACCAATCAACATGTTGCCAATGCATGTTGCATTAAACACTCATCTCAAATGCAACCAAATGCGATGTACATCAAATATTATTTCATGAAATATTTGTTTTATTAAATATCCATATGGTCCTTTTCTGGGTAAAACAAATGCAAAGCAGCTCACAGGAAATAAAAAAACTACAAGTATAAGAGATTAACAGTACTAAAACCAAGAATAAAGCTGACTTACAGTTAAAAACAAACCTAGAACTCCCAAACACTCTTTTCAGAATCACTGGAGAGCAAATACACTGAAAGTATAAAACACAGTACAGTTTTACCTTGGATCCCGAACGCCTTGCAAGTCGAATGTTTTGGCTCCCAAACGCCGCAAACCCGGAAGTGAGTTTTCCGGTTGGCGAATGTTCTTTGGAACCCGAACGTCCACCGTGACTTCTGCAGCTTCCAATTGGCTGCAGGAGCTTCCTGCAGCCAATCGGAAGCCGTGCCTTGGTTTCCGAACGTTTTGGAAGTCAAATGGACTTCCAGAATGGATTCTATTTGACTTCCAAGGTACCACTGTATATTAGAAAGCACAATGGGTTGGCTCTAGACAGGGGCGGAAGAAGGGGGGTGCGGTGGGTGCGGTCTGCCTCGGGTGTCACCACTGAGGCGGGTGACAAAATGCAGGGTGGCACTCACCCACACTTAGGTGGCCTGCAGCGCACCTGAGCCACACATCTCTCCTGGGAGAGACACGGTAGCTTGGGCGCACGCAGGCTCCATGCTGCCCAAATGGTCCGCCCGTTGCCTCTCCCCCAGCTGTAGGACGGCTGAGTGGAAGGAGGCAGGCAGACTCCAAAGGTCCCGCAGTGTGCCCTGCCCCTATGGGCAGCTCGCCCTGCCCTTGCTCACCCCGCCCCTGGGCAAGCCATCCCAGGTGCCCAAGTGGCTTCCTCCGCTACTGGCTCTAGACTTAGCCATGCTTAGAGTAAACACATTGAAGTCAGGCATAGAATCATAGAATTGTAGAGTTGGAAGGGACCCTGAGAATCCTCTAATCCAACCGCCTGCATTGCAGGAATATGCAGCTGTCCCATCTGGGGATCGAACCTTCAACCTTGGCCTTATCAGCACCATGCTCTAACCAACTGAGCTATTGGGACTTAAATTACCGTATTTTTCGCCCTATAGGACGCACGCCCCCCCCCCTCCAAAAATGAAGGGAAAATGTGTGTGCATCCTATGGGGCGAATGCAGGCTTTCGCTGAAGCCTGGAGAGCGAGAGGGGTCGGTGCGCACTGACCCCTCTCGCTCTCCAGGCTTCAGGAAGCTATCCGCAAGCCTTGGGAGCCCGCAGGAGTTCCTGCCGGGCTCCCTAGGCTTGCGGATAGCAACCTGTTCTGGGGGCTGGGGTTGGGAGAAGCTCAGGCTTCCCCCGCCCCAGCCCTGCGCCTGGGGGGAAATAATTTTTTTTCTTTATTCCCCCCCCCCCAAAAAAACCCTAGGTGCGCCCTATGGGCCGGTGTGCCCTATAGGGTGAAAAATATGGTACTTAGTGCCTCAGTAGGTCTGCTCTAAGCATGGTGTGAAGTCTGCATCCATTCCATCCTAGGCAATGGATTGATTTTAAGGGTTCGCCTGCGGCCTGTCTGCTCACGCCACTGTTTAAATTATGTCAGTGTGGTGTAGTGGTTAGGAGTGGTAGACTCGTAATCTGGTGAACCGGGTTCGCGTCCCTGCTCCTCCACATGCAGCTGCTGGGTGACCTTGGGCTAGTCACACTTCTCTGAAGTCTCTCAGCCTCACTCACCTCACAGAGTGTTTGTTGTGGGGGAAGAAGGGAAAGGAGAATATTAGCCGCTTTGAGACTCCTTCGGGTAGTGATAAAGCGGGATATCAAATCCAAACGCTTCTTAAAGGAGAAAGGGAGGTGGTTGCTTCAAAGGGCCCTTTGCAGAAGTGGTCTTCAAAGTCCATGTCCCCCTCCTTCAAACTTTGGCAAAGGACTTTAAGACAGCCCCTGCTTCTGTTTGTGCCATTGGTGGCTCAAATGGTTCGGAGGCTGTCTTAAAGCCTTTGTAAGTCTATGAAATTGCAGTGTGTGTGTGTGTGTGTGTGTGTGTGTGTGTGTGTGTGTGTTAAAAAGGTTGGGAACAACTTGCATCAGCAGTACTGAGCTGGATGAACCAAAGATCTGACTCAGCTCCTTGTGTTCCTCCCTAGACCTGTGACAGGCAATCTTACAGAACTCCTGGGCTTATCAGTTTCTTAATACCAAACACCTATATTACCTTCACCCTAAGGTCACAGGGTGGGTTGCAGCATGTAGGATCAAAACAGATTACAAGCAAAGGGAAGAAGAAGTATAAACATTCAATATATGAAGCAGACATGTACATTTCTGATTTGAGAAAGGCAATTTCCTTCTCCTGCAACTACTCGAAGGCTCGATGAAATAAAAATGATTCTAGCAGTCATTGAAAACTCATAGAATGTGTCAGCTTGCCTGATTTTGCGGGGGAGCTCATTTCCTAGCTGGGGTGCCAGGTAACAATTGCCTAGTATTGCAAAAACTCTGGTTTGGCTCCCCAAGCACTCCTTCTGCAAATGGAAGGGACTTTCCCAATTACAAGTGACCTTCTGATCCTGTGCAGGCTCTCACAGGAAGGGAAAGAAAGTTGTTTTCGCCAGTTCACCCTTCCTCCTATGCAACTGCCCGTATATTTCCATAGGGTCCCTACCCTGGCAGCACATTCCCCTGAGTGGCGATCCAGCTCACGATCCAAGCTGCAGATTTTAGAACAGGTCCTTGACCAATAGTGACTCACTAAGGCTGAGTACACGCCATACATTTCAAGCACATGACTCCCTCCAAAGAATCTTGGGAACTGTAGTTTAATCCCCACAGAGCTACCGTTCTCTACATGCTAAACAAACTACAGACCCCAGGATTCTTTGGGGGGGGGAAGTCATGTGCCTGAAGTGTATGGTGTGTAGAGTAATGGTCTAAGTGCATGATATTGTTACATGCCACACACGAGACTTCAGGGGTACTGAGATGATTTAAATCTTCATGGCCTCTTCTCTTAGGCTGTGTCTTACATTTGGAACTCCCTTCCATCTGCACATCACCTCAGTTTCCATGTTCAAGTCGTTCCCATTTTGCCTGTCCATTATGAAAGATGAGAAGTGAAGGCTGAGGCAGGGGACATAATGGGAAAAGAGGGCAGAGAAGTGAGCATGAATGAGACCACAAAGAGCAGGGAAAAGAGGCAGATGTTAGATTTGACATGGCACAGGTAAAAAGGTAAAGGTAAAGGACCCTTGGACGGTTAAGTCCAGTCAAAGGCGACTATTGGGTTGCAGCACTCATCTTGCTTTCAGGCCGAGGGAGCAGGCGTTTGTCCGCAGACAGCTTTCCTGGTCATGTGGCCAGGAGGACTAAACCGCTTCTGGCGCAATGGGGACACTGTGAGGGAAACCAGAGCGCACGGAAATGCCGTCTACCTTCCCACTGACTGGGTGGACAGGAGGTTGCTTGATCTTGAGGAGTTACATTCCCTCTTAAGGAGCAGGTACCTAGCTTGGGCGTACTCCTGGATCCATAACTGTTGCTTGAGGCCCAGGTGACCTCAGTGGTGCGGAGTGCCTTCTGTCAGCTTTGGCTGGTGACCCAGCCACACTCCTATTTGGACAGGGATAGCCTAACTTCTGTGGCCTACGATGTGGTAGTCTCCAGGCTGGATTAAGCAATGTGTTGTATATGTTGGGCTGCCTCTGATGATAGTGAGGAAACTTCAGCTGCTGCAAAATTCAATAGCCAGACAGCTCACCAGAACAAGATGTTTTGAGCACATCACACCAATCCTGGCCCAACTGCACTGGCTGCCAATCAGTTTACGGCCCACTTCAAAGTGCTGGTGTTGACCTAAAAGCCTTACATGGCTCAGGACTTCAGTACCTTAAAGACCACCTCTCTCCATACGAACCATCCCAGAACCTGCATCTGAGGTCCTTCTCTACGTCCCCCTACCTGAGAGGTTTGGAGGGCGGCAACCCGAGAACAGGCCTTTCCATGGTGGCTCCCCGACTGTAGAATGCTCTCCCCAGAAAGGCTCACCTGGTGCCATCAATCAATCAATCAACCAACCAACCAATAATAATAATTTATTACTTATGCCCTGCCCATCTGGCTGGGCCCCCCCAGTCACTCTGGGTGGGTGTCAACAGGATATTAAAAACACAATAAAACATCAAACATTAGAAACTTCCCTAAACAGGGCTACCTTCAGATGTCTTTTAAAAGTCAGACAGTTGTTTATTTCCTTGACATCTGGTGGGAGGGCGTTCCACAGGGCAGGCACCACTACCAAAAAGGACCTGGTTCCCTGTAACCTCACTTCTCACAGTGAGGGAACTGCCAGAAGGCCCTTGGCACTGGACCTCAGGCGCCAGTAAAAAAAATTCGCTCTTTACCCTGGCTTTTGTCCATTAAATAATCTATGACCTATTAAAACTGGGGTGGGGAGGGAAAACAACAGGATTATTATTACAGTCATTTTATTATCATGCTGTCTGTTACAGTGGTACCTCTGGCTACGTACTTAATTCGTTCCGGAGGTCCGTTCTTTACTTGAAACTGATCTTAACCTGAAGCACTACTTTAGCTAATGGGGCCTCCTGCTGCCGCCGCGCCGCCGGAGCCCGATTTCTGTTCTTATCCTGAAGCAAAGTTAGCGGAGTCTGTAACCTGAAGCGTATGTAACTTGAAGCGTATGTAACCCGAGGTACCACTGTATTATGCTTTTTATTAAGTTTTTGTCATTGATCGTCTGTAAAATGCATTTTTAATGTTGTATACTGCCCTGGGATCCTTTGATAAAGGGTGGTATAAAAATCGAATGAATGAATGAATGAATGTTTACTTTCCTCTTCATTCTATTGCTGGAGCCTCCTTAGAGCCTCTTCTACACAAAGTTATCTTCTGGCTGTTCAAATGAAATCTCTGTGCCTGGTTAATCAGTATCCTGGATGAAGCTTAATGACATGTGGTGATGGGCTACTCCCAGGAGACGGTGATCCTAAAAACCCTTAACGAAGATTTCCCTGTAGATTGCTGCTCCTAGCGGGCATCTGGCAGTGCTTGCTTTCCGTTGTGTGCTTTGGCGTGGAAACATGGGCTGTGTGCCAAAGAGAAACAGCATTATGACAGACCCCGGCCAGGCCGGTCTAATCTCTGATGCAAGGATGCTACCATTCCCCTCTGCCCACCACACAGAACTGCTGCCTTTAAACCAGTGCAGCACATTCCATTTATATAACAGGCACAGACAGCTGATTACATTACCAAAAAATAAATAAAACAAACAAAAACGCCAGGCATCGCAGAGCCATTTGCCACCAGTTCCATTGATTGTGCCCTCCACTTCTTAAAGTGATTCAGTCTTCACCCTGGGCAAAATGATTTTGAAGCGATGCATCAGGAGCACAGCTTCGTTCAGACTGAAACAAGAGATTCTCAAAGCTCCTCATAAGTCTTCCTAACTGGAGGAGAATACAGCTGGAAGCTCTCCAGGCTTATCAGAGACAAAAGTAATGAAGGCTCGTTGGGGGGGGGGATCAGGCAGGCGAGAGCAAGTGCAGCTTGTAATGGCAGCTTGTAGAATGATCAGTGGTGATCTGGCGATCCCTGGTTACATTGTTGGACCTGGGAGGGCAGTGTCTAAAATCAACCGCTCAGCAACAAAGCTCAGGGGGTGACCTTGGGCCAGTCATTCTCGCCTCTCGGCCGAACCTACCTCACAGGATTGGTGTCAGGATAAAAATGGGGAAGGGAGAGAAAAACATGCATGACTTCTTGAGCTCTGAGGAGGTGGGATAAAAAAGGTAAAGGGGACCCCTGACCATTAGGTCCAGTCGTGACCAACTCTGGGGTTGCGGTGCTCTTCTTGCTTTATTGGCTTCTGGGTCATGTGGCCAGCATGACTTCTGGCAAACCAGAGCAGCGCACAGAAACGCCATTTACCTTCCCGCCGGAGTGGTACCTATTTATCTACTTGCACTTTGACGTGCTTTCGAACTGCTAGGTTGGCAGGAGCTGGGACCGAGCAACGGGAGCTCACCCCGTCGTGGGGATTTGAACCGCCGACCTTCTGATCAACAAGTCCTAGGCTCTGTGGTTTAAATGCAATAAATAAATAAATAAAAATAAACCTGACTTCCAAGGAGTCAGAATATTGGCTCATCTAGCTCATCTAGCTCAAGGTTGTCATCCCTTTTTTCGAACCCAAACATGGAGATGTTGGGGATTTGAACCTGGAACCTTGCACAAGGTAAGCATATAATTTGCCTGTGAGCTACAGCCCTCACCTGTTGTTGTTTAGTCATTTAGTCGTGTCCGACTCTTCGTGACCCCGTGGACCAGAGCACACCAGGCACTTCCACTGCCTCCCACAGTTTGGTCAAACTCATGCTGGGAGCTTCGAGAACACTATCCAACCATCTTGTCCTCTGTCGCCCCCTTCTCCTTGTGCCCTCCATCTTTCCCAACATCAGGGTCTTTTCCAGGGAGTCTTCTCTTCTCATGAGGTGGCCAAAGTATTGGAGCCTCAGCTTCAGGATCTGTCCTTCCAGTGAGCACTGAGGGCTGATTTCCTTGAGAATGGATAGGTTTGATCGTCTTGCAGTTCATGGGACTCTCAAGAGTCTCCTCCAGCACCATAATTCAAAAGCATCAATTCTTCGGCAATCAGCCTTCTTTATGGTCCAGCTCTCACTTACCCTCACCTATTCCCCTCTTAAGTGGAATACAAGTAGCCTGCATGTCTAGGCTTGGCATCATGGGCCCTGAGCCACTGCCACCCTCTGGAATCTCCTGACGCTGCTGCTCCTGCTTGGTCTCACTGCCAGCTCACGTCCCCTGCAAGAGCAGAGCGAGGAAATGCAGTCTTACTCCTTCCAGTTGCCTTTCTTTCTCCCTCTGGGCGATTGTCTGGTTTGGGCCTATGAAGAGACAGGGCAAATGAATTGACAGCGGTGAGGAAGAAATGGAACCCAATCAGATGATGGGTGGCAGGACGGCAATGAGGGTATCTTGCCCAAGCCCTACCCCCAAAATCTTGCATCCAGCACAACATGCAATGGCCTCTTTTATAACGCACCCAATCAGATTTTTCTTTGGTATGATGGCCTGATACAATTTTACCCATGTAAACAGCCATTGGTTGTCTTTAAAAGAAAAACAGATTGAAAAGAAAGGTCATGATGGGGTTTCTGTCTCAAGAAGTCCACAAATGGAGACTGAAAGATTTATTCTATACCAGTACTGCTCCCCATAGTACACTTTCAAGTGGTTTGACCAGTCTAGTTTTAAAAGTATCAAGCAATGTGTGCACTCTGGGGTAGATCTTCAAAGAAAATAATGGCACTTAAGTGCCTATCATCCATTGATTTTGCAATGAGAAATAGACAGTTAAGTGCCATTTTTGCCTTGAAAATCTATTGCCCCGTTTTGTCCCTTGGCACGGACTGTGTTGCACACAATGGGAGGTGCTTGGTTCCCGGTTTTGGTATTTCAGACTGAAATGCCCGTTTCTTAAAATCCGAAAAGCTGTATTCTATTTTGGATCCAGTTGATTTTGC